>NC_092360.1:12649472-12949472 GCF_030848805.1 Temnothorax longispinosus | reverse complement strand
TTGGTTGTAAAAGTTGAAAATATTATTTTAGTTAATTTCAAAAATTCATGCAAAGATCTTTTAAATGCATCAATTTAACGTAAATTTTAGGAGTGTTTGTATGAAACATATTGCATTTTATATAATGGATGTGTTAGAACCAGAATTAATTTGGGTTAATGGACGGTGCTATAGATTTTACGAAAGTACAGCTTGGAAAAACATTCATACATCAGCCCCATATATGGAGGACAAGGAATCAGTTTGTTCGAATGAGGAATCTGAAACTGAGATACAAATAATATCTCATGATACATGCTTTAAGCATACCTTTTACGTACCTAAGTGAGAATCTTTTTCAATATTATTTTGTCATAATTATAATTTAATAATGTAAGAATTGTGTAACATAATAATGTAGTAGATTGAACAATATGTTGTAATAGTTTATAATTTGACGTTTTATTATAATGTTTCAGAATTTTTTATTCATATATAATTGGTACGAAAGGTGTAACACGCAGGAAATTGGAAAATGAGACAAGAACAACTATTGATATACCAAAAAAAGGAGAAGATGGAAACATTGGTAAAAATAATTTGATACCATATTGTTATTAATATAAGACTAATATACTAATTTAATTAATTTTTAATTATATGTTTATTTGTAGTTATTACTGGACGAGACCGTAAGGCTATAATATCTGCAAGACATAGAATTGATTTGCTAATAGAAGCTTCCAAGAAAAAGATGCGTTTTACACATTTTTTGTCAATTCCATTGAATAAAAAAGAGATAATTGATAAATACATTTCTTTCAAAAATGATGTATTGAAAAAGTATGACAAATCTACATACAATATTGATGAATCACTTTTTCAAATACCAGCGAAGTTACATCTTACTATTGGAATACTCAAACTATTTGATGAGAACGACAAACAACATGCTATTGATGCTCTCAAGGAGTGTAAGGAATACATTATAGAGTAAGATAATGTTACTTGATAATAATACATGATATACAATTAATTATAAAACTAAATTATGTGATATTAATTTATCATATAATTTAGTTTTGCAATCAATAAAATCATCTATGATTTAAAACAGATCTCAACTTTGAGCTCCGAAGTCAGGACACTTCTCCCTTTCCCTCACTCTCCACTGGATGGAAAGGGAGAAGTGTCATGGCTCTGGAGCTCAAAGTTAACCAGGCCTGATTTAGAATTATAAATATAATACATTTGTAACTGTTTTAAAGGATTCTCAAGTAATTATGTAATCTATTACAGGCCTATTCTTGAAGAAACTGGGCCAATAAATGTACAATTACAAGGAGTTGCATGTATGAATGATGATCCTACTGATGTTAAAGTTTTGTTTGCACAAGTTACACACAACGAAAAATTGCAAGAACTCGTTGATAAAGTTGCTGAATATTTTATCGACACAGGTAAATAGTATTATAGAATTAAATATCTAATAATATATAAGCATCTCTGAAAAATACATGATTTTATTTTAATATTAGTTCTTCTGATATCTCGTTTATATAATTATATAATTTTTAAATTTAGGTTTAATGGAGAAGGAGTATGAGAAAATAAAATTACATGCTACTTTAATGAATACATCATTTAAAAAGGATTACCCAGCTTGGAGAAGATTTAAAGAAAGATATGACGCAAGTGAAATATTAAAAGTAACAGAACTTATTTTTATAAACTAGATTCATCTATTATTCACGATAAAATTCATAATAAAGATATTTATTTCATATTTTAGGTATACAAGGATACATTGTTTGGAGGAACAATATTAAATCAGATTGATATATCTGAGCTTCATACTGCTACTAAAGACAATTATTATAAATCAATAGGTAGCATTACTTTTTAAGTACAGAGATATATGCTAGAATTGTTACAATGATCATTACAATGATGATTTTTATTGCATAAAAGTAAGTCAGAATATATATATGTACAATAGTAATATTTTAATTAATTTTCCGTTTATTTGATTTTTATTTCATGTTTTACATATTACGATATGGATATCTTAAGATTAAAAATATAATTTAGATAGATTAAAAAAAACTAAAAAATATCTATTTGTTTTATTTTTATTTTATGTAGTTTTATCTTGCATTAATCAACATAGTTTTGTCATTTGAGTGTGCTGATTCAAGTACTTCTGGGTATTTCATATCTTTTCATCTATAAGAATATTCTAGAAGTAATTTAGGTTGAGGTTTGGGAAGAAACTCTTTCTCTTTCTCTCTCTCTCTCTCTCTCTCATGAATTTTTTGGCGCTCGTAACGGTTATGAATTCCGGAAGTTTTGTCATCAGATGATTGAAACACTATTGACGTAGTCAGACAGTTTCAAAAGTTTTTGATTGGAAAATTTGTGAAAGAGTGGGAGAAAAAGGAGAGAAAAGAAAGGGGTTTTGTATAAAGGAGTCTCAGATTAGGCGGGTATTTGTAAAAGAAGGATTAAGAAACGCTAGCAAAATTTCCGAGAGAAGCAACGTGTTGGAGAGAAGCCACTTGTTGAAGAGAAGCAACGTGTTCAAGCTACGGTTCATTAAAAAGCTACAAATACTATTGGTTTTTTACATTAGAAAAAGTGATAAAGTTAAATCGTTGTATTAACGAAGATTTGTGCGTAAAAATCGAGTTTACGTAAAGAAACGTAGATATCAAGGATGATACTGCGTCTTAAATTTAACGAAATTAAGAAAACAAAGGTAGGAAAAGAAGAGAAAAATTTTATCGTGATAGAATTTTAATTTATGCAATGTATAATTACAAAGGAAATATTCAATATTAATCGGAAACAATTATCTTTCCTCGATTCATCAAAGGACATTAATTCTGAGTTGACTAAAAAAGAATATGCCACTAAAAGAATCGATTTGATATTAGCTTTTATAAATGTATTTCAATTATCTACGATATTTAAAGAATGTCATTCGTGTGTATCAATATAACAGACGAATCAGCTACGACATTGGTCGAGTCCTAATCACGCTTTTCCTTATCAGACTGTCAATAGAACTCGGTTTCCATCTGTGCACTTTTCATTAACGCCTAACCTCTTTTGTTAAATAATTCAATTAGTATTTGGTTAAAAATAAGTATCGCAAAGCTGGAACGTCGAAACTCTATAAATAATGAAACAGTGGATACAGATAATTATTTCTTCTGGAAAGAGAAGTGGATAATAAAAAAGGCATATACCCATTTTTAACTATAGTTGTAAGCATACATGCAACTTGAGCAATGTATATGCTGAGATTATAAATACTACAATTGTTAATGTTTGTATGTGCGAAGCTGATATTTTTTGTTAAATAAATTAGAAGACGTAACCTCTAAAACGAACAAGTGTATTTATTTATAATCTAATTTGGAGGATTGTGGGAAGGTGACTTTTTTATAATCGTTTTACATTTATTATTATTATTATACTCGGGATAACGTAACCATTCTGATGTCAATCAGAAAACTTATATATTCTAGATATAATTTTTTTCTTTTTTTATCTAATATATTCAATATTATTAGTATTCAAGAATTTGTGGCTATTTTGGAAGTTAGCTGAATATATAATCGATAGAGCATTAACTTCAAAACGACATGATCACAGATGTCTATACTAGAGTCCCTTTATAAAGATTCACTACTAGATTGTTAACTTAGGACTTTTGCAATGGAAAAAGTAGTGTATAGACATCTGTGGACATGATGTATTATATGAGGAATTTCAACTTATTTATTAATATTCCAACTAACATTAATACTAACATTGCCATTTTTATTTAATAGGTATAGCAAAAATGGACGGTATAAGAAGATTGATCATTTTCTGCATATTGATAGCTATCCTGCCATTCGTACTCATCATAATTCCTTTGTATCTACGACATATTTTTTATGCTGATGTTGCATATGCCGTAACAGAATCTGATATTATAGAAATCAACGATGGGATTTCAACAATATTTTGTTCGGTAAGAAGAGAAGAGTAAATATTCAATATCATTATTTCTAGAATTGTGCACGTATCATTATTATATGCATTTAATATAAAAAATTTCATCTGAAATTTATTATGTATTTATTACATGTAACAAGAATGGATTAGTATAACTGTAATGTTAAAGACGATATGATCCTCTTTTTGAATCTGGCATATATTGTTGTCAGTATCAAGTTTCATGAACGGATTATAAGATAATTAAAAATATCGTTGTCTTTTAATAGGAACATACTTTAAAAATGAATGGCACTTTTAATGCTTTCCAAATGTCTCACCGACCAGAGATTACATCGAAACGGAAACATATAAGGCTTAAAAAGAGCATGAGTTTACCTGATGACACATTAGAGTATTGGGGATTTTATTTATTGAAAAATGCAACTGTAGCACTATCTGTGTGTTCAAGGTAAAAAGAATTTGAGGAAACAGATTTTTCTTGTAATTAGAGATCAAATCTATTGATATTTATTATATATATGTTTATTTATTTATGAGCGTATTACATATATACAATTTTTTTTCAGATTTGAGGGAGCTTCTATATTAGTAGTAAAAGGAGAAAAGAACCTACGCACTTGTGGCCTGCTGGAACATAATATTAATAAGCAAACACAAGAAATCTTCTTACCAGGTGCGAACAGGCAAGTTAAGATAATATATGAATCGAATGCACAAGAAATTGACTCTAGAGAAACAACCACATTCGAATCTATCAAATCTATGCACATTATCGATGAGACAGATAAACCAGCCATAAATGTAAGCTCTGAAAATCCTTTGAAAGAAATTTTTGAGACAAATTCAAACGACAGCACACGGGCGCATACTACGGATGAAAAATCGATGAAAAGTTTAGAGTCGTTGTATCGTACCGCAACATCTTATATTCATGAATATATAGATGGTCAACGAAAAAATGTGAATAACTCCAGAAAAGGAAGACATATTAAACGGCGAAGACATAAGAAGAGGAAGAATAAATATGAAAGATCATGGCGAAGAGAAAAAGATATCTATGATTATGATAAAGAAATGCGTCTACAAAAATTAGAGCAAACATTGCATTCGTTTATAATTAATGAAGGAAAGAAACAGGAAAGCGACGGAAGAGATACCAAGAGATTTAAAAGAAGCAAAGATCTCGTAAACCCACCATCCTTATTAGATCAAGGTATCAAGCATGGTGGAAATGCCGATAAAAATTATACGTCTAATTCTGAGGGAACGTCATCTGTTTCTAGTTTTGAAAATGATTTGTTAAATTGCTACAATGGAGCAATACTGTTAGCTCATGAATTTCAACCTTCAGACCAATGTACTAATGTCTCCTATTTACTTAACAGTAAACACCTACAGGCAAATCACCATGTGGAACAAAATGGTTATTATTATTACATTTTTTATAGCGATAACGATATTGTGTCCAATGATATTTATGCAATTTTCGATATATATAAGCCAACTTTTCAATATGAGAATGTGACTAAATCATGTGTTAATCAAACCGAATGCTCATTTCGTATAAGCCCGCTATCGGCGGATAGGGTAATTGTCGAAATACCAACTAAGGACGGTATAGAGCATAATGAGATGGACGACGCTGACATGCTAATTTCTATCTGCCAGCCACGAATGGGCGCATACATGATTTTCCCAATTGCAATACTGCTCTTAATTCTTGGTTGTGCTTTTATATGAATAGCTTGACTAGAAGTACCTGCAGAAATACGGACAAGTAACTATGTAAAATTGTTTCACAAATCACAAAGTAAATAATTTTAATATGAACTTACATATGTGAGAAACTATGAATTAATCAAAATCAATTCAATATAAAACACAGACGAGGAAAATTATGCTTTCGATTTCGAGGTGCAACGAATAATTTACTTAAAATGAAAGATGTACCGATTTAAAAAATATAATTTTATTACTTTTTTCTTAATTTTGTTTTGCCTATGATATATTACAATGTTTATCGTGCAATTATGTAAATGCATGTGCAGATAGAATTTCTATATAATTTACATATAGTCTGATGTTCCAAGACTATCAATATCCTTTTTTTTTTACAGATTCATTGATTCATTCGTGGAATCAATTTGGTTTTCTTAATGAAAATGTCAATTATAGTTTCCAAATAGGTGACATTTAAAAATAAAGAATTATTAGAAAAGAAAATCAGTAATAAAATTATATTTTTCAATTAATTTCAAGCTGCTGCTTTTGTTTTAATACTTTTTAATAGTACAATTTTAATTTATACTATTTCGTTAATTTTCTTTAATATTTTTGAAAAAAAGAATCGTTTTCTTTCAGTTAAAGTTAGTTAAAAAAGTTACACATGATTTTAAATAATTAAATGGATGTTTGATAATTCTGGAACAAATAATACTCGAGTGTGTATTCGAAACCCAAGTTATACGGCAGCTAAGTAAAAGTTATAAAAACTACTTCAGACTGTATAAAATATATGTATAATCTAGTTTTTAAGTATGATGAGAGAAAATAAGCGTTATTGTTTATATTGCTAGAAATTTACATGTATACGTATTGTGTATTAATTATAAGACAATAAATCATATTTTTTAATGACTTGATAATTAACGACTGTATAATTATGACCAATGTGATCTTATATGTTAACGCATCAGAATGATGTAATTTCGTAAAGCAGTTCATATTTGCCGCGATGAGACCCCACCACGGCGGCCGCGAGGCGCTATAAGGCGTCGGAGCAGCTGCGTCACTTCCGTCATGCGCGGTGACCGTCGGCAAACGGAATAACATAAAGAAACGTTACATCTGCGAGGAAAATTCCGATTTGTTTGTCACAATTTGCAACGGTGCGCGCCGGCCAATCGGCGTACCGGTACCGATCGTCGCACGAGGCTCTCGTCGCTTTCGTGTCCGGCGAAAAACTTGTCGGACCGGCGCGCTTTCCGGTGTAGGGGGGGCGCCAGCGCGGGCAGCGCCATAGCGTGGCAGTCTCGAGAATACTCCTCGTGACGCCACACGAGCTCTTCCTTTCCGCCGAACTCTCGCGAGTTGAACATGTCGCATACTGCAGAGAGAAGGTAAGTTGAGCGTTTTTCCAGCGTAACGGGGTGCCGCGCTCGCGTTCTGGCGCCGCGCCGCGGCCGCCGTGGCCCCGGGCGCCGTCGTGGCTCGCGCGCGTCCGCGAAATAGCCGCGTACGCGGGTTAAAATACGCCCGCGGGGGAACAGTGTGCCGCGACCGACGGATGCACGGCGGGGACACGAGACTGACAACATGGCGTGCACTCGTTTTTGTCACATTGTGCCCCTCGCGCCGCGGTCAACAACGGCGCGCCCGCGAGCCCACGCCGTCCGCGAGCTTAACCTCCTCGTTGGCTTCTCGTCGCGGTGCCCGCGGCGGGGGATCGGCGCGGATCGGAGCGAAAGGGAGCAACGGCGTGGCCTCCGACGGCGCGTGCACGCGCCCCGACGCGCCGTTAGCGTGGGTGAAGCGCACCTCTTCCTCTCCCGTGCCCGTGCGAGAGCTCTCTCGGGACGGGCGACGACGAGCATGGTTTTTTCCCCCCCGATCTCGGAATTACGTAATGAAAAATATCGGTCCCTCGCGCGATTCCCGGTGCCGGGTACCTAGGAAAGGACGGAGGAAAAAAAAAATCAATCGCGTTGACCCGCGCGACCCGAGGCCGAGGCTCCTCGCCTCGCGCAGCATTGCCGGATGTACAGTCATCGCGTTCGCACGTTCCCCTCGGCCTCGGCGAAGCAACACGTCTCGGGCGCTCGTGCTTCCGCGCGTGAGTCACTGTCAAGAATCAAGAACGATTATCGCGGCCTCGTGGGAGCCCGCCTTCACGCGGGCTCGAGGGGCTTCCTCGCGCCGACCTGGGCTCGTCGTCGTGCGAAACGTAAAAATGGCCATCGAGCGATTTCGATAGACAAGACAGTACTCCACGGGTTCGATTTAAAAGTTCGGCTCTCAAGGTCACGTGGATTTTAAAGTGGTTTTGTCATCGCTCGATCGCTCGATGACCGATATTATCGATCCCGCGTGGGCGCCGAGCGTCGATATTTTTTATTAAAATTAATAAATGTTACTGCACGAGATTCGATCATTTATTACGGACGTAGGGAAATGTAATACAGGGTTTTATGTTCCTTTTATATTTTACGCTAAAGAAGCCTAAAATAATGAAGAAACAATTATGTTGCAATAAAATGAAATTAAAGGTCGCGTATCACGTGGATATTACGTGTATTTTACGATTTATTTGCGGTATAAAAATTGTGCGAATTATCTTATAAAAATACGATACAGCTCATGATTTAACATTTAATGTTAATCTTATCTGTGTGTTCTCGCTCTAATATCTTATCTGCGCATTTCAGAAATGACGATCAATGGCCGGGTGATTCAAAAAATGGTCCTAGTGAAAGCGAACAGCCCACGTACGATGGACCTCCTGGCATGGACCCCGATGGCATCATCGAGTCCAATTGGGACGTTGTGAGTAACTTGCATATTGCATTCTGAACTGGTTTATTTTCTTTCAACTATTGGAAGACGCGCACTGTTCTTTTATGCTTTGGTATTCTACATTAGTGTTATCGTACGAGCCATAATTTCTATACCTAAGACGAATATTGCTCGATATTTATAATAATTGTCTAGATGCATATAAATTTATCCACACAAATAGAGAAATATTTTGAAGGGTAATATAACGATTCTATAAGGTAAAATGCAATATAAGGTAAAATTACTTCATTTTAGATTAGTTTTTAGATTTTTGATATTCAGGTATCTGGTCCTCTACCTCTCTATTTTGAAATAAAAGGACACTGTAAATGTAATACGAAATAGAATATTATATAAAGCCCTAATTTAAACTTTGTAATGTAATTATTCAATCCATCTATATTTCGATCGAGAATATTCTAGTCCTTCTCTGTGAACGTCTTGTGAATAATTTAGATCAATTATGGAGAACTTTAATGAATTTGTTATGTGGGTAAAATTAACAGAGGCAATCAGTCTTTTTTTGTAGCTGTATTTTTAGTAAGTTGTTTAAAATAATGTTCTTATGATTTTCTTCTATATATATTTATATATAATATATAAGTACAATTTTTATGTATTAGTTAGAGAATTGTCTTTTAATGATTTATTACGTATCATATGCTCCATAAAATTTTTCTCCCAATTAGAATATTTTTTTAGTAATTTATTCAGTTTATAAAAGCAAAAAATTAATACATATAAAATTTCTTTATGTTCTTTCTAGAAATTTTTAACAATTATTACATATCATAGTCCTTATATATTATGATACATTATGATATGATACATTCAAAGTTATTATTATTAAAAGGTACTATCTTTCACCATTTTCATTGGTATAAGATAGTATAGTTACATGTTATGTAATATATAAATATATAATATCGGTAAAGTTGGTTAAATATAATGCCTCTAATACATCAGTGTATGTGTTATGACGATAATAAAATAAAATATAAATAAAATAATATATAATTTAATGCAAACACCTTGTTGCGGCTCTGTGCGCTATCGTACATGTTTGATTTCTAATCATTTGAGCTTTTCACGATTAAAATAATATATTTTACTGATATATTTAATCTAAATAGGTTGTGGAAAACTTTGATGAAATGAACTTGAAAGAAGAACTGTTACGTGGTATATATGCTTACGGGTTTGAAAAACCATCTGCAATTCAACAACGTGCCATCCTACCCTGTATAAGGGGGCTCGATGTTATTGCTCAGGCCCAGTCTGGTAAGAATTTTTGATACAGATCAGTAATTAATACTACGTAAATATCTTGTGCGAAGTTTATTATGTATTATACCAATCAATGTATCCAATCATTTACAGGTACTGGAAAAACTGCTACGTTCTCAATATCGATCCTCCAACAAATCGATACTAATCTTAAAGAATGCCAGGCCTTGATCCTCGCACCAACCCGTGAGTTAGCTCAACAGGTAAATAGCTCGTTAGAAGTGTTTTAATATAAAGCCACGTTTAATATCAAGAAAATGTTGAATTCTAATAATATTATTATCTTTACTTAGATCCAGAAAGTCGTTATCGCTCTAGGAGATTTCATGCACGCGGAATGTCACGCGTGCATTGGTGGCACCAACGTTCGCGAGGATATGCGAAAACTGGATCAGGGTGTTCACGTGGTTGTCGGTACGCCCGGTAGAGTTTACGATATGATCAGCCGACGAGCACTTCGAGCAAGTAGCATCAAACTGTTCGTGCTGGATGAAGCTGATGAAATGCTTTCTCGAGGATTTAAGGATCAAATTCACGATGTATTCAAATTATTACCTAATGAAGTGCAGGTAAATATAAAACTTATATTTTCGGGCAATGTAGATTTTTTTAATTACAATTACTATCTAATAGATCAATTTTATTTTAATTATTAGAAAGTATCTTTTTTGGACAAGTCCACAAATCATAACAAGACGAAAAAGTTGCAGTGTACCTTATAATAGTCGAGTTAACGAATATATTATAAAATACAGGTGCGTCGTAATAGTGTCATTTTTGACAAATGTACACTGGATTGACATATGCTCTGTATCATGAAATGTGTTATCTTTTTGTCTGGAAATAATAGCGGCCTAAATGCAAACAATTATTGTGGCATAGCACTCCTAATAATAATCAGAATATCCTAAAAATCAATTAGTCACTTTAAATATCTCTGTAATAGCAACAACAATTTACAATACCTGTTACAGCATGATGCTATTATATTGCACACACATGTATAGTATAACATCTCAGTAAATGCAGTTTATTTCTTTCATCGACATATAATATCGATCATCACATTTGTATCGAGATATGATTTCTTGCATACAGTTCTAGTCTTCGTATTTCTAATGCAATACATTATTTTTTCTTTCTAGGTTATATTATTATCTGCGACAATGCCAGCTGACGTGTTGGATGTATCCAAATGTTTTATGCGGAATCCCATTCGTATTTTGGTTAAGAAAGAGGAGTTAACCTTAGAGGGTATCAAGCAATTCTTCGTTTATGTCGAACGTGAAGATTGGAAATTGGAAACTCTTTGCGATTTGTATGATACACTGAGCATCACCCAGGCCGTTATTTTCTGCAATACGCGGCGTAAAGTAGATTGGCTAACAGAGAGTATGCATAAACGTGACTTCACTGTTTCTGCTATGCACGGAGATATGGAACAGAAAGAACGCGATCTTATTATGCGTCAATTCCGAACTGGATCATCTAGAGTCTTGATCACTACTGATCTTCTAGCACGTGGTATAGATGTGCAACAGGTTTCGCTTGTTATTAATTATGATTTACCTTCCAACCGAGAAAATTATATTCATCGGTAAGTTATTATTTTATACTTTTTAATTGTTATTTTGAAATAAACGCGGTGTAATTTATAACTTATTTGAACGAAATAGAAATTTCTAATAGCAAAAACTTATAAGACATAAAAATACGAATAAAATATAAATTTTACTTTATATAACTCTAATTTAAAACAACTATAATTTTTTTTTAAGAATTAGAATATTGTACTTAAATATTTTATATCTTTAAATTCAAGCCATAGATATATGTATTTTACAGAACGATAAAAGACATCAACAATATAATCTTTATGTTGCAAAAAGATAGACATGCTTCAAATTTTACATCTATTAAAATGTTAGAATTTTGTAATGTCACAAATATACATATATAATTTGTGTTTAATTTTCTTATATATATGTATAGATACTTATATTTTTGTTACTTTTTCTGATTCACAGAATTGGTCGCGGTGGTCGTTTCGGCCGTAAAGGTGTGGCCATTAATTTTGTGACAGAGGAAGATAAACGAACCTTGAAAGATATCGAGCAATTCTATAACACTCACATCGACGAAATGCCAATGAATGTCGCTGATCTGATCTAAGTCCGACTGTTGGCTATAATCCATTATAATAAAAAAAAATAATAAAAAGTAAGTGACAGAAGCTCTCAGCTGATCGATCTCTCATGGTGTGTGAGTATATATATTGAGTGAGTTGGTGAACTATATCGCTTATGTAAACGCGATCTAAACCAAAATATTCCAACGTTTTCATATTTGTTTCGATTTATAATAGTAGGTTACGGAAATAGTTATCTGTTGCGCTACAGGAGATAGTAGTACGACTATTATTACTATTAGTGTAATTATCACTACTGTTGCCGCTACCGATATTGCCGCTGCTGCTGCTACTACTTATTCTTATCGTTACCGCTATTAATATTACTATAAATATTATACTATACTATCATTGGTATTACTGGTACTGATTGCTATCAAGATTATATTTTATTTTAATTTTTAACAATAATATAGCGATATTATATATATTACCACGACTAAAATATCATGCCACACAGAGTGGCGAATAGAATTAGAAAAATACGAAAAGCGCAGCTCGGCGCAGTGCGATTATACTTTATTCCTATTGTCGCAACAAATTTTCTATTGCCCAGAATGCATCCATATTCTTATTCTGCCGCAAATCCAATAGCCATCATAGAAATTTTCAAGTCTTTCCTTCTGAGACTTCTCGTCCCGCTTATTTTTTCTGAAAATGTTTCTAATTGGATGATTAAATTTGTTGTGTTTAATAGTCCATATTTCATGCTTTTATCACCGCGATTACAACTTGTTTGTCTAGGCAGAGGTTTAGTTGGGTATTGGAGGGGATACTTTAATCACAAGCGTTGCCGAAGGAGAGGTATATTCAAACTTAGATGATATGAATTTTTGTATATCCTAAATCCCAGATGCATACACCTTTATTATTAAATAAAATGTTTGACCTTTTAAGAAAATGTGGTCTTTGTTATTAGTCTTGTCTTTCTTATCAAATTTTATCCAATTTCACAATGAAAACCCTGAATGGACAAACTGTGTTTACGAGTGAGACACAAATTCTGAAGTGCTCCGCTTTGGGAATAAGTTTTGCGTTTTATATGCCGAAAAAGTTCTCACAATTTTCTTTTATTTGTATTTGCAGGCAGTTTTGGACAGTCCAGATGTGGGCGACAATATTTTTGGAAATAAAGACCAGATTTCCTGATTCAAAAAAATCGAAGTTTTGTAAATCGATTACCTATCTAAACTCCTGCCTTTTTGTAGGCTACAATAATATATGTATATTTACTCTTTTCTTTTTTATACTTTTACATTCTTATTGATAATGGAAGAGATGATCAGTTCTTAGATTTTTTATATTTGTCAATAAAATTCTTTGCAAATATTCTTTACGCATATTCATAAGTTTCCGTGCACTTATCAATGCTAAATATTAAATTGAAATGTTATCTGCCTTGTGAGAACTTTTGTATCGTGTCTTTACAAAATTATTAAAAATATTGCGATATCATACTCTATTGTCGTCATTAATCGTAAATTTGGAAAAGTGTTAATAATGGTTTTCGAAAATCTGAGTGATCAAATCATGTAAGCGCTTTTATGCATTTTATAGCTGCTGATTTGTGATTGCATTAACTCTTCTTTCTCGTACATTTGAATGCGACTTATGTTAATGCAAAAATCATCTCGAATTTCCGAAGACTAGTTCTTAAAAATACTGTAAATATTATATAAATGGACCCTGAAGGAATGGACCATTGTGTGTCTATTGTATTTATACATCATATAAATAATATTTATGATTGAACGTATAAACTGAATACAATAAACGTGAATGTCCTTTACTTGTATTATCAATACCATTAAGTGAACTACTGTTATTCGAATAAGTGTATTATGTATAAAATTATACTCAAAATTACGAAAAGAAAAATTCTGTAAGCATTCATCGACGTAAAGCGGAAGATTAGGGGTATGCCTTCTTAAAAATATCTGAAGAGCGCACAATCACAGATGCATTTTGATGAAAATATTTTTCAGTTTAATTATACATACCAGCTGAAGAGATTAAGTTCATAAATTTAAAACATATAATGGATATCCGAAAACATTTGAATCGTAAGTATTTGTCATATAATTTGACTTCGTAATACAATTTTACTGTAAAATAAAATAAGGACTTCTTTATGTTTCGAGAATTTTATATGCTTTATTGATTATATCTACAACGAATTTAGAAAAGACATAAAGTATTGAATACATTTATCAAAGTTTTTTTATTTTCTTGGAGATTTTCCTTTTTAGTCGCATAAGTCACTGTATAAATTTTGATTTTGATTTATTCCAATTGTACAAAGCGTACATACGATTTACAACGTATTGATTCTCGAAATTTTCTAATGGACTACTTTGATTTTATAAATCGACATCTTTTGTATTTAGAATAAAAAAAAAAAAAAAAAATTGGAGTGATCAAGCTCCAATTAACTTAATCGATAAATCACTTGTTCATACTTATACTATTTTTTATTAATATGAATAGAATTATATTAATTTCTTATTGTTTAATACGTAAGAAGAAAAATTAGAAACGACAAATTTTATATAATCTTATAGTTAGATATTTTGTTGTGAGGGATTATGCGGTTGAATTAATCATTACCTAAAATCGGAAGTCGTCCTTAGTGGTGAACTCTAATTAATTTAATTAGCAGTTAATTTGTCAAGTAATATCCTCAATATTTTCGAATTAAATAGAAATATATACATTATAATGTTTTGTTTAATACGTGGGAATAAAAATTTTAAATTAGAAATAACGAATTATATGGTTAAGTTTTGCTATAAGCAATTGCGCTGATTCATTAAATTAATCACCGATTAAATTAATTGTCCAGCATCATCCACAGAAGCATATGTAAAATCGATCACGTGTGTCTTATATAAAGGAAGGCCATGTATTTATTGTAAATTGTACATTAGAGATAAAATCAATTAATTTCTCGAAAGTATCTTTTAATGCTTTTGCATAGTATATTTTAAGTCTGTTTTATTTATATTTGATTAGTACTTTCTGAAATAAAATATTTTTATTTTTATATACTACTCGGATGTTAGAAAGAGAAACAACGAGAACTGCGCGTTCAGAAAGTACAAATAAAAAGAACACACGGCCAACTGTTTGAGGATTAGGTTAGGTTTCGTCTCCGTCTGTGAGCAGTGTGAGCTAGACACGTGCGTTCATTCCGTTTATTAAAGGTGCTTGTGGCATGCTGGAAAACATATAAATTTATCGGGCCTTTTGTAAGTCGGCGAATTGCTAGAACGTGTTCAATAGAAAATCGTACAATAATAGTGCAATAATACTGATTATGAGGTTATTAATGCGGGCATTAATGAGGTTATTTTTGGTATCAGAGGTTTGCCAAATCATTTATCCATTAATGGACAAAAGAGCTTAGAAAAGGATATAAAAGGAAATAGAAACTGTATTGGAAGACAAATAAATATTATTAATCAAAATGTCTAAGCGTCCAGAGCGTATGGCACCGCCTGAGGTGGTAAGTTATAAACTTCGTTGACTTGCATAATTGTTTTTTTATATGGTTTTTATATATGGTACAAGTTAAAAAATATATTAATAAACCAAGGTAAAAGCTAATTCCTTTTTTTTTCCTATGACAGTATTATGATGAAACAGAAGCTAATAAATATACACATAGGTATGTCTATATGAAATTTTTATACGAAATACCTAGATATTTACTATAGCTTCATAATAAAATCCATGTTTTTGCAGCTCTCGTATGATAGAAATCCAAGTACAGATGTGTGAACGTGCTATAGAACTTCTTGTGCTACCTGAAGATCAGAGCTGCTTGCTTTTGGATATCGGTTGTGGGTCAGGGCTCAGTGGCAGCGTATTGGAAGATCAGGGACACGTATGGATAGGTATGGACATCTCTTCAGCTATGCTTGGTAAGTATTTTAATTATGGTGCGATACAGTGATATTTTAAGAATATTTTTTACAGCATATGTAACATATGCATATATATAATTATATTAAATTAACACATTATTTTCAGACGTAGCTGTTGAAAGAGAATTGGATGGTGACTTAATTTTGGGAGATATAGGTCAAGGATTGCCATTCAAAGCTGGTACGTTTGATGGGGCTGTCAGTATTTCTGCGCTTCAGTGGCTGTGCTATGCAAACAAAACTTCGCACAATCCTACAAAACGTTTATATCGTTTCTTCTCAACGTTGTATGCATGCCTGTCAAGAAGCGCAAGAGCAGTGTTACAATTCTATCCAGAGAACAGTGAACAGGTTGAATTGATCACGGCACAAGCCACAAAAGCTGGCTTTTACGGCGGGGTGGTTGTCGATTTTCCAAACAGCGCAAAAGCAAAGAAAATGTTCTTAGTTTTAATGACCGGAGGAGCTGCTCCGCTTCCAAAGGCACTAGGCGTAGAGAACGAAGATAGACAAACCATCGCTAATTCAAGAAGGTTTGATCCTCTCGTCCGTTATATCTATTATTTTGTAATTTGCATTTATTTTAAATATTTCTCTAACTATATTTTTACCTTCCAAAAATTGTGATAATTTTTTGTACATTTTATGTTATAGGGAATACATAAAGAAAGCCAAGGGTAAATCGTTGAAGAAAAGTAGAGACTGGATTTTAGAGAAGAAAGAAAGGCGGCGCCGGCAAGGAAAAGAAGTTAGAGATGACTCCAAATATACTGGACGAAAGAGATCCGGGAGATTCTAGTTGTAAGATATACTTCGTTAACATAAAACACTATTTTAATAATTTTTTTTATAATGTTAATTATAAATAAGAATTCATAAAATGGATCTAATTAATTTTCGTCTGTTTCCAGACGAATCAATTTACTACTTATCATCAATCTACTACCTATCATCAATCTACTACTTAAAAATAATATATGCATAAAATATATAGGCATAATAATAATAGGCAATATTAATAACAAGAGATCAAAGATTGAGTTCAATATTTTATATTATTCTTTACGTAAACATAAATTGTGAAATACTGTGTTGTACTTCAGTAGGTAATACTTTTTGTAATTCTTCATGATCCAACCACTGGTATTTTACATTGTTGGTGATATCTCCATCCATATATTTGGCTAAGAAATAAAATATTTTAGCACCATAACTTCCTTGCTCGCAAAGCTTCTTAGGATATTTATATTTATAGAATCCAATAGGTGCATTTCCATAAAACTTCACTTTTATTGTTGCACCACATGTTTCTTGTAATATTCTCTCCGCAGTCTGTAAAAGAATTTATAATAAATATTTTCAAATCATTTTTTTTGTCTCCATTAAGATATATGCAAAATTAGTTGTAGAGAGAAATTGTAAATACATACTTGTCTCATGGTCTCTCCTTCCTTTCGAATATCTTGGGGAGGTATCCAATAATGTAAATCACCTACTTTCTGTTGCACCAATAACAGCAAATTTTTGTCCAATTTACGTTTTAAAGACGACGTTACATTTTGTTCATCAAATTCTGAAAATAACAAATCATTTATGAGAAAAATGTATTTAAATCATATAATATATAAATCTTCCTTTTGTGAAACACTTTCATAAAAAAACTTTGATATTGTATAATTTATTTCGATTCTACTGTTAGATTTTATCTTATGCACTTATAGAGAAAGAATTAATGCATACTCGTAACTCTTGGCGCAAATTTAAAATTTTTAAATTCCTCTTGATAACTATCCTCAAAGTCCTGCGCAGTTTGCACTAAAATATCTGTGTCGTCCACATCGGTTGACTTCTTCTGCTTCTCCTCTCTTTCCTTTTTCAATTCATAATCGCACTTTAGACTATTTTCATACTCCACTTTCCTTAACATATCATGAAACTTCAGTTCTATTTCTTGCATCGACTGCGTTATAACCGGATGACGTTCTAAACAGACAGCGCTGTACAAATCCCATTTTTTCGTAGTTGCGGCAGTGCCAAACGTCCGAGTGTCCCGACATTGAATCACGTTCGAACATATCGCGGCAGCCTTTTTTGACGTAACTGTATAAAAAAAAAGATATTATTAGGGAATATCAACATGCAATTACACGCGACATCGCGTTATTACAGCTAAGTGACGGTAAACGTTACAATCAAATTGAAGGTTAACAATATACAGGGAGTTATCGCTTTTCTAAGTTAATGTTTCCTAATACTCGAAAAGGAATAAAGCAACTGTTTCTGCCTACCCGGTAAAACCTGATTTAAATTATGTCCGGGCCCGGATCGGAGAATCTGTTTGAACATCTTTAATACGGTTGTCTCATAACCTAACAAAAACAGTCGCTAGTCGCTACAAGTCGCTACGATGCCTGTCGAGCGTTTCGATGCCTCGACCGTTCGAGACTTCGAGATCGATAGCGCCGTTCGATAGATTTCGTATTCCGGTATTACGACTGCGGAACGCGCCGCGTCGTTCGTGTCATTTCGTACATACTCGTCGAATGTCGGGATTCAAGCCGCGATTACCCCGTTTGGAAGCGCATTTCGCGCGCGAGAAGCGAGAAGTAATCGCGAGTGCTCTGTATGTGTGACCGATGCTATCCGAGAAGGAAATATGTAAGCCATTAATAAGACGGAGAAGCGAGTGCTCTGTAAGGTACTGACGTTCATATCGTCTAAAATTGTAGGTGGTATGCCGGTATCGCGCGAATCCATCTCCTGGTGTCCTCGCAGTCCATCCTCCTTTGGCTCGCCTGGTCCTCGCCTGGTTCTCGCCTGCTCGCCTCGTCCTCGCATCCCCGTCCGACACCCGTTTGCCCTGAAAGTGCAACGATCAAGGTATGTGGCATGTTGCTCCACGTTGCACTTTAATAATTGTCGAGCGTTTGTTACATTCGCGCAATATATTTCAACAGCGAGTATATATTTGATATATTATGCGGTCTATCATATGCTGCGCATAAAGCGCGGAGAACGCCGCTTTTTGATCTCGCAACGCTTCTCGCAATTGACGCTACTAAATCGCCATAAGCGATTAAAATATGCGGGATTTCACTGACTGTATTCTGTGATGTTAACAGCGATGATAACAGCGAGCGGCTGTTGCTTTTTTGTTTCCTAAAGATTTCGAATTAACTCTAGAATCATGAATTAAATCGAACTCGCATCTGAAGAAACACGCATTTTGCTTTCGAAGGAAAATGATTCGTTGATTGCTTATGGAAGATTGTTTTATTTCTGGTAAAATTATCATAAAAATAAGACTCAAGAATAGATTGATCTTCGTGGTTGAGACATTCGAGAAACCCGTAACTTTGAATAAATCGTCGTTTGAAAAATTTGTCTGCGCTCTCTGGACAAACATTCCAGAGATCATGAGAGAAATAATTAGTTAAAGGTAGAGGGTAATAGTTATACAGTTACTTATTTATTGAAGTAAACTGTTGATCGTGAAATTAATAGCAAATTATAAATCAAATGTTTGATATAAAAGTTTATTCATATATAAAGACACTTGACGGTTCTCAACTATCTTGTTCTCATTTAATACAATTAATATATTAAATTGATTTTTTTATACAATCAAACTTGAATCTATTCGCGCAATAAGTTGTAAATTACCGTCAATTAGTAACTTTATTAGTTTCTCGATCAATAAATTTCCCGAAGGTAAGTAATCCACTTGGTAACTCCAAGGAATTTCTTTCCCAGATCTTTTTTATCGATTGCTATTATCTTTTTCGAGAGAATAAGCAGCTTGCAGTGAGATGGCTCTAGTGCATAATAACGATCCTGTATCGTAATTTTAAACTTTTATGAATATGTAATTTGCTGATTTAAAAAATCATAGGATATATGTTATACAAACATAAATACATCTATGTATACTTACTCCAATATTTAATTTTTTATACATCATTGAATTTGTCTTCACCAGCTTTAATTTCGTAATATTTTGTAACAAAGCATTTTTTTAACCTATCAAAAACGATAGTAAATGGTTGAGATATTTTGAAAAATATAAATACATTTTTATAAAATCTTTGAACTCAGAAAACCTTTTTTTAAAACGTTTTTTTTTATATCTCTTATTATTTTAATGATATACTTTTCGAAACATTAAAAAGTCAATTTTTTCAAAGGAATGTTTTACTTCTTAACGTGCATAAGAGCAATAATATTAATAATAAGAACACTTATTTTTATTTATAGTGCACATACAAAATTTTATCCTATACTATTCAAAGTTTATCAAAATCGAGGAGGATATAATTATATGTATTAACACTTGCGTATATTTTTTATGAAACTTTAATTGAGGGAAAATGATTAAAAAACCGTGTATAAATGTTAAAATTAAATGTTTAAATGTTAAAATTTAACATAGAAAGCTTGCTACATCAATCTTACGGAATTTATTTATTGTTGTCAGCAAAATTTAAAATCAGTTATAGTGTTAAGATTTATTTACAACGCTCTCTCTCTATATCTCTCTCTGACTAACGACGAATAAATTAAATCTTGAATTAAAATCTGTGAATTATTGCTTAGAAAATACTCAGGTAACTTGTACTTTTGTTAAGCCTTGTGTCCACGATGCTAGAAATCGCTCCGAGACCTCGGACGGAGAAAGAATTAACCAATCGCATTGATTAATTGGCCGAATTATTTAAATATGATTGGCCAATTTTTTCTCCGTCCGAGATCTCGGAGCGATTTCTAATAGTATCATGGACACAAGGCTTTAGGTCGGTTTCTTTGATTTGTCAGCACTCTAAATTTGAGCGATGACACATCTAAATCAGGAGTAAGAAAAAAAAAGAACTTATTACACGAGAAATTTTATCAGTTAAATTAATGCGGGATACCGATGCGATCCTTCGAACTTAGCTTCGGTCATTTTTCTAACGCAACGAAGTGTAACGCGGGGAGACGCGAGCTCCCGAACAGGTGAATGAGTACGGGAGGGCACGAATGATGAACGTCGGGGGTGCGGGAGACCGATAGAGGATACGGGCGTCGGATGGTGTTGGATCTCTTGACGGGTGCATCGATGTCCACTGGCTCCCAAGGGAAATCCACTTCATGATGGGAATCCCATTATTTCCCGAGCGATATAAAAGTAGGTAGTCCAGTCGTCCACGTGCTGTCCAGTTGAGGCTATTCCGACGGCCGTCCTCTATCCTCCCACGCCACATTGAGGCTCTGTTTTTCTCCGTTCCTCTCTTTCTTCTCTTTTTTGTTGCCTGTCGCATTTCTTCTCTCTCTCTCTCTCTCTCTCTCTCTCTCTTCTTATCTCTTTCTCTCTTTTTCTCCTCTTATGCCATTACCATTGTCTCCTCTCGTTCGCTCCTAGATCTCACTATTCTCCGTCCATTCTCAATCTATTTGATTCCGAGCCTGTCTCTCGAAGGCGACGCTACTACGAAGGACCATTTTTAGTTTCGACTAATACCATGTATTGCCATGAGATTCAACTTTAGCTATACGCAATTTGATAAGCGGACGTCGATCTCAAGTGTATCACGAAGCTTTCGCATACGCCGTGACATTTGAACGTGCAATCGAATAAAAAAAAAAGAATATGTAAAAAATTATAGAAGATATCAAAGATAAGAATATATTTTGTGCATTTGATTATTCCCAGGAGAGCATATAATATTTATTTTTATTGACGATTCAACGATAAATAAATTTCAAGCTGGGCGGGTTATAACGCGCAAATCACGATTGGATCACGTAGAATCAAAACGCTGGCGCGTAGCTTTCGCGAAAATAAACACGTTCGACAATTCAATATTGCCTCGATTCAATCGAGTGGCGCGTACGGTCGAAACGATAGACGGAGGTTCCACGCTGGGAGAGCGACTTGATAAAGAATTCCATCCCGGGGCCGTGGAATGGTCGTACAAGGTGCGGGCAGTATAAAATAAATATGTGAGACGCAGGGGGTGGCACTCCAGAAAAGATGGACGCCTGGAGAGAGGGCGTGAGTGCTCGGCACTGCCTCTCCGTAGTAGGGGTAGAGCGGAGAACGGGCTAGGTTGGGTGGACCGTGTGGAGATCGGCTGCAGGACTCGCGTGTGTGTTGCTGGGTAATTGATTTCTTTGATACCACCCGCGCCAAAGGAACATTGTAGATGCTTGCCTGCGTACGTACGTAGAGCTCCCGTAGGAAGGGACGAACGCTTCTCTCACTTTCTCTCTCCATCTCTGTCTCCATCTCTATCTCCTTCTCCTCCTCTCTCTCTCTCCATTTCACCCTCATAGGAGCCGACAGTGGGTAAAGGGAGGAGGATCCTCCCTAGGATATAGAATGTAAGAAGGGGGTGGAATTGAGGATGGTGGCAGATCTACCGTCCTTCGGATCGATGGATATCTCTGCGCCGGACAAGACCCTCTACCCTACCCTTCCATCTTCTCCCCGAGGATGACCAATAACAAACACCGTCGCTTCTCTCTCTCTAATGGAGTTTTTACCGATAAAAAATTCACTCCCTTTTCTCCTTTTTCCCGCGGACGGTTCCTACACCCGTTTCCTCCACTACTTTACTACCACCAGCGAACACCTACGCCCATTCGCCCGACTGACGGACCACCACCATCCTCTAGCACCTTCCAAACGCTGCCTATGGAACGACGCTTTCTTCGCGACATCTCCGGATTACGACGTGGCCGTCGCATTTGACTGAGGATGCTACACGGGGTATCGTAACGGATAAGACATCCGTAACCGAGAAAATGCTCTCGACTATTGCATTGCGCACGTTGATACGTGTTAGGACAAACAATAAACGTAGAGAACAAAGATATTGATGAATATGGGATATAATCATTTCTCCGATCTGATTGTTAAAATTCGTTAAAGTTTCTAGTATAACAGAGATAGATATAAGCGATTTTACAATTACCTCTAAATATAACATCATATGTAAAGGGGAATCTGGATAGAGCAGTCTCTCTCTTTAGAAGTGGAAATCAAGATATTTTTGCGGATGCCCTGCGATATATAGAAAACAGGTGGCTCAAACGGTTTTGAAATTGTGGCCGTCGTCTTGTAAGATATGCAAATTAAGTGACACGCGAATGTCGGAGAACTAGGCAGTTTGTGGTCGTTGAGCGGCGGCAGTGCGGGGGGTCGGTTGGCTTAGTTCGGCCAACAGGGGCCGGGAATTCGAGCTCTATCGTGTGCTGACGGTATGTATCGATTGTTCTGCGATATAATGCTAGCCACGCACATATGAGACCATGCGGGTGCTTCGTGTCGAGTTTGTGTATCCGATTCTCTCTTTATACTCTTGTTGTATGTAGGCATCCTCGTAGACACTTTATATAATAGGCTGCACTGGAGGAAAGGTCTTGAAGTCATTTTTACAATAGCGTACATATAAACGATAGTATTTGCAAATTTTGCCATTTGATGCTATACAGGAAGTTTGATGCTACAGAAAGATTATTATTAATCGTAATTTTTAAAGATGTTTACAACGATTATTTAATATTATCGCAATAGAAAGAAGAGAGGGAATTAGAGCCAGAATGCAAAATTAAATGTTATTTTTACACCTAAAGTTCTCAAATTCTTCAGTCAAATTCAATCTAAACTAATTGAAAAATTTGGCTTTATGATCGTTTATTTCCGATGTTTATAAGTATCTCGTTTATTTAAAAACATCTGATTTTCTATCTCTAATTATTTTAATTAATCTAAATCTCACTTATTACTCCGATATTTTTGTTAAAGAAAGATGAATGTAATATCGATAAAATCGATAGAAGAATATATTATTGAAAAATACTTTTGTAGAAAGAGAAATATTCTAGATACACACATATTTGGATATCAATGCTTGAATACAGATTTAAAGATTAGAACATATAATAAGACGTATTAATATTTATTTATTTATATTTAATGTGTTTTATTCAAATCAGATGTTGTTAATTGAGTAATAAGAAATTGTGCTGCTTGACTGCATTTTTATGCATAAATGGAAAGGGTAACTTTTGTTCATTTGCCATTAAAAGAATTAAATTATGAGCAGTACTTCCGCAACTTTTTGAGAGAGATATTATAAAATAGTTTTTTGTATTTAGTAGAAATAGGTATCTGAGAAATCTATGTGAAAAGGTTTTTATATGTGTTAGTATCGTTTACATTGACCTAATTACTACTAAATCAATTAAAACAATTTGTACGTTGAAGTATCAGATATCAGGTACTTGTGAATTGATCATCATTGTCATTCTCGGTTAAAAAATAGCAGAAAAGAGTTGTCCAAGGGTTGTCAAAATTTTTATGCGAAAATCTTCAATCTTTGTGCATGCGTAGATTAAAATCGAAAAAATGAAAAAGAATTCGACATTTTTCGCTATAAATGAAACATAAGTCACGTGTAAATGAGAACACTAATGAAATTTGAATAGATACTTATACTTGCACCATGGTCAAAGACCAAGTTTTATTATTCTTTTAATTTTCTTTTTCTTTATTTATGTAACTATACAAATTTAATATTTCTTTTCGTTTCATTGAAATAATTATATCTATGATGGAAAAAATATGTAATGTCATAAGAAATCAAAATTTATACAATTATAGTTATAGTACAGTATATTAAAAGAACATAAATAAAAATATATCTATGCAAGTAAAGAAGACAGAATGTTAGAGCAAAACAATGATTGACTACGCATGTGAGGAAACTGTCGAAAGCAATGCCAGGACTCGTACGAATATTTAGGGAGACGAAGAGACCGACAAAGGTGGTCGATCGACAAGCTAGTTGAAGAATTTGGTCAAAGATCTTTTTAAGTTTTATAAAAATATTTAACAATTTTATTTTATAATTTTTCAACGTTTCACCGATTATAAATGGAAAGAGAAAAAAATGTAAAATTCATTATTATAAAAAATGAATACTAGGGAAGAGCATGTCATTATATGTATGTAGATAGTAAGTGTATAGGTAGTGTAAAAGGATGGGATGTTAGGATAAAAAAAATGGTGCGTGTGGAAGGAAGTTGGCGACTGAAATGCCGTCGTTCCTACGGATGTCCAGTGAGACGAAGAAGGTCCACGCTCGAAGAAGGTCGACAAACGAGTAGCGTCGGCGCTGCCCTTGCAAGCTTCCTCGTGTATTGATCCTCATAATTCGGGCGGGGGTGGAGGGTGGCCAGAACGGCGGGGAGATGGCGGCAGAGCGGTTGGGGCTAGAAGGGGAAGCGGCAGTTGGCAGCGGGGTGGTAGCGGATAGGGGGGCTCTGAGCCCCACCTCACCAACCGAGAAACGTATGCGTCGAGGCACGGCTCGGGGGTGGCTGGAAGAACGGAAGAAAGGAAGGAGCGAAGGAGGCAGAGTAGGGCGCACCCGCGACCAATAATAAACCGGCCGCGTTATGATAATGTCATATCATAGCGTAACGCGATATCGGTACGTCTTATGATTGGAGCCGCGGATCTTCCAATGAGATCGCGCGAGCGTGTCTTATCCATATTCACGAGATTTTTCTATCTCGGCATGCCGTTTGTGGAATATCTGGGTGTATTCGCGGTTGAAACTAGATTTCACGAATATTTTAACAGAGAGAGAGAGAGAAAGAGAGAGAGAGTGATTGAATAAATAGGTATTATATATTGTCTTCTATTTGATTCAGATATGACTACAAGAAATGTATATATATTCTACTATGTATATAATTATATATAATTATATATAATTATATATATTACTATCGAGTATCCATATTTATCATAGATTATATTACTAGATATAATTGACTAGAAATTATTATTTACCGAACTTGTTAAATATTGATTATATAAACGTTTATACGAACTAGCTTTTATGCTCTAGTCTCGCTGTTCTAACTAGAAACACAAGCATTTTTAAGAATATAAACACTGTTCTACGTTTTCTCATTTTGAGATCATGGAAAACGTGAAACATTTCACCGACACATTTATCGTAACGCACAACAGACATAGCGACTGTTTGTATATATATATATATATATATACATACTGTACCGCCCTGAGTTGCTCTCCTTTACATCGATATTTCTTTCCCCGCGATAAAATTCAACCTTTCAGCCGACCAGTGTTTTACGGCCAATAGGAGGCCAGGAAGAGAATCGCCCGAATAGCGCAATACACGTAGGTATGGCGTTTTATTGGCGGTGGAAATGGGTTCGTATATAGCTTTCGGAGTATGGTATCGGAGGATATTGATCCTCGCGTCCGTCAAGCAGTCTGATGGTCTTCGAGTCTTCCCCGCTCCTGCGCTTCCCGCTCATCGTCGATTTCTTTCGGTCCTGCGGCTCCTTGGGGACAAGAGAACTAGCCCTCTGGGAACTGAAACACCCCTGTTTACACAATGTGATCATGTTCGAGTTATGAATACTTTCGTCATGATCATATTGTATTCATTTTTGTTTAATTTTCTTATCTCGGTAGAAACTTTTCTTAAGATCGTCAGATACAAAAAAGAACAAACTTATTTTACTGATATAGACTAAATTGGTCTAAAATTTTTAGAATTGGACAAAATGTCTTTTTTCCCTAATATTCTATAATATGTTCGAAATACTGCTAAGCGCACGTGTCGTAGTGTTGGTTGCATTACCGGGCAAATTTTCGATCCCTCCGGCAGAAACGTCTCGTCAGTCCCGTTGGAACGTATAGGGCGCGTGATGAGAAAAGAACGCGTCGGGTGGCGAAGAGTGGACAGTGGTCTGCACAGCAAAGGCTGTGGAAGATTTGCGCGCGCATCTCGTGTGCCCCACCAGCATAGGTGCCCCTTTGAGCCCACCTACACACGAGAGCGTACCACTCCTCCGCGAGCAACCACCGCGAGCAAGTTCTTGGCGCACCTCGAAGGGTGCTTCTCAAGCCTTCTCGTCCCGGTCTCGCTTTTCTCACGGAGGAAAAATTCAATATTAATAACGAGGCGGAGTGAAGGAAAGTCCGCAATGCGCCAAAGGCGCGACGGATCTGGATCGCGCACCGATATAAACCCACGCGATCTCGTAGGTGTGAGATCATAATGCCGACCAATGAATACGCGAGGGCGTATGGTCCATGGGGTGAGGCCGATATGATGGATTTATGGATCTAATAAAAAGAGCTCGCGGGATTGGCCCTCGCGGAATATGACGGGCGGGGCTGGCAACAGACGGTACACCCCGTTGAATTCAGCCACAACCACCACCGTCACCCACCCTCTCGTCGTCCTTTACCTCCTCATCCACCTACAATCTCCCTCACGTTCCCCTGCAGCGACCACGAGAAGGGGAGAACGTCCTCTCCCGTCCTCTGCGATGTTGAGTGGGGATGCAATCTTGATGTATTTCACCTTCTCCTCATCTCTCTCTCTTTCTCTCTCTCTCTTTCTCTCTCTCTCTCTCTCTCTCTCTCTCTCTCTCTCTCCCCTCTGTCTACCTTTCTTTCGCTTTATGCTTCCCCTCATCTTTCTCTTTCTCTCTCATTTTCGTCATTTCCGTATTTCTCCGTTTCCTTACCATCCCTCGCTTTCCCCTGAATTAGATCCCGAGATCAGACGACGAAACAGGTGAGGGTCGTATGCGGTAGAGTCATATTTACCAACCCGTAGATAGTCTTTAGCACTTTAGGTCAGTCTAGTTTCGAGCATCTCTTTACAAGGTTGAAGCGGCTCGCGAGCAACGACACATGTCAAATTGTAAAAAAATGTTATTTCCTTTATCTCTTAAATAATAGAGCTTTGTATTGTACAAATAAGATATATTTATATATATTTATATTGTCCTTCTATTTTAATACTACAGTATTAAAAAATGTTGATTAATTCTTTAAAAATTTTATTATATATTAGTAAATAAATTTTGATAAATATAAACATTTAAATATTTCAAATTTAAAAAATTTAGTAAAAAAATACTTGGCATATTTCGCATTAATTATAACATATCACAGATTATTCGTAATTTATACATAGTTGTTTACAATAAATAATTTAATAATATATATATTTATATATACATATATATATCATTGGTATAAATGAGCCATTGTCCATTTTGTGCAAAAATGCGATGAATCCGACGACAAATAATATGATTTAGGTCTGACTAAACTTCCTTTTCTGTGTTGAAAGTTGCGACTAGAGGTAACGGTGTCTCGCTGCGCTTATAGAAGCGCGTTCACCTTTTTACTCCCGCTTTCTCCTTCTATTTTGCTACGTCCAGAAGCTCCATAGCCGCGTTGAGAACGAGAGCCGAGAGTGCTGTATTGCAAACTTTGTCCTTCTTTATCAAATTTTATTGTTACCGGAAGCCGGATAGCCACTTCGCCTTAATGTTTCCTTTCTATATGCCTTTAACTCTTCTTTTTAACATTTATTATTACTGTATTGATCTCATTATTGGCTTATATTCTTTTTGATAAAAACACTGGAAAAATCTTATTATTACGATAGATTTCAATTTCATTATGTTTTGTATTTATCTGTACCATCATAATGAAAATGAATTCTCAATTTTGATTTAATCGAAGATAATATTATTACAAATTATAAATTAGATGTATTAGATATATAAAAAAGGAAAAAGGGGTTATTTGTCTTGGAGTATGGTAGGATGTTTCTTAAGGGTGAGAAGGGATTTGCAGAGATAAATAATATTCCCTTTTCAAATACGAGAGAGGTAACTAATCTGTATAATATGCCGTAGTTGAGACGCTCATCTGTTTCCTCCGCAGGAAGAACTTCCATCGTTCCATCACGAACGTAGATGAAGGAGACTCTATTATCGAGCGTATAATATCATTGTTATTAAATGCCTATCTGATAGATATAAAAGATATTATTACAGAGTAGACATACTAGGGAGATAAACACTTAGTATCTTGGTGCACTTTCTTTATTTCATTGTCATTTTTTTATATTAAAATGATAATTGCACAATACGTTAAATACAATAACAAAATATAACAATTTTGATATATTACATATATCTATTAAACGCTTCTTTTATCATAAATTCTTTATAACGATAAGAATAATATATCGACTTTATTATATGAAAACCGTCAAACCTAACCTATTTAGAAATGACTTATTCATTTGTAAATTTTTTTTGAAGTGGGCAAAATACTGTGCGAATGATAAAAAATATAGCAAATATAGCAAATAATCAGACACATTAAATATCTAAAATAACATAACAAACAATAGTAGAGACTCACTTTTATTCTCTTGATGAAGTCTTGAATGAAAGAAGTCATGATAATATTTATATCTTTTTTCTTAACGGTTATGGATCTTAATGAAACTGCCAGCTCTTAAGATTTTTCTGGAAGAACGTTTTCAAAGCGAAAGCTTGTGGCTCGGTGCAATGGCGCAGCCCCTCGTGTCGGCGTATTGCGCCAAGATAAATCTTTAAAAACGGTCGACGCTTACCAGGGGCGTCGGCGAGCATAAGTCAGCCCCTATCTGAAAATATATAGCAAACTCGCCGATTTAGAAGTAAACTGTTTACAGCGTGTTACTCCACGCCGCGGGATATCCGGGGCATACTCATCCCGTGCACTCTTACCCTTCCGCCCCCTGCCCCTGGCCCCCCACTGTTGTGTGAACGTCGAGAAAAGGGTGAATTCCACGTGGCGCACGGAGGTGGAAACGAAGGTGGGAAGGGGGCACGAAGGTGGGGTAGGCGGAGGAGTGTGCCGTGAGGCATTTCAGTACGTTATCTAAACGCGTTGAGTTTTCGACTCGGGGTGAGTCGGGGAAGGTTCAGGTGGAAAGGAGCGGAATGGTAGATGAGGTGGGCGGGAAGGGGAGGGTGATCGCGGGCTCGCTGGCATTGCTTAGCTGTTTATTCTTCATAGCAATGGTTTCGAGGGTTTCTCTCCGAGGGTGGCTGCGCGAGAAAGAGGAGGAAGCGAAGGAAGAGGTAACGGAGTGGGGGATGAGATCAAGATATAACCACGGAGAGAATTACTTTCAGGCTCCCGGCCGCATTATATCCACGCCGCTTCGGCGGCTAGGCGGGGGGAGGGGTGGATAACGGGTGGCAGAGGAGGAGGGTGGACCGGTTGGTTCAGAGCGATAGAAGAGGCAGAAACGGACGGGGTGGGGGAGGTATAGTCGAGGAGCGGCTCTTTAATGGCCGGATCTCGGAAATTGTGCGCACATATATCTGCTGGCAGATTTATGAAAGTGCTTTTCTTCTGAAGTGGGGAAAGCTGCTGCTCCTGCTGCTGCTGCTGCTACTACTACTGCCGCCACCTCCGCTGCCACCACCAACGCCGCCGCTGTTGCCTCCGCCGCCGCTGCTGTTGCTACTGCGTTCTGTTGTCGCTGCCACCACCGCCGCTGTCGCCGGCGCTGCTGCTGCTGCTGCTACTGCTGCTGCTACTGTCGCTGTTATTGCTACTACTACTGGATTTGGGATAGTGCTGGTGATGGTGACGGCGGTATTGGTAGAAGAGAAGGCGGCAACAGCGGGGGTGGTGGATGGCAAAAGGAGAGGGGAAGTATACTCTTTACCCCAACCTGGGATCTTCGAGCCTCGCCTCGCCCTCTACTCTCGCAGCCACCTCACCTTTACCGATCGAGGGGAGTCTCGTGCTTTCTATCCACCCCCTACTCTCGCTTCTGCTTGCCCACCTTCGATGCAAACTTTCCATCTCATCCTTTCTTTCGCGATCTCTCCGTCTATCTCGCATTGGTGTAATTTTCCAGTGGGAGATTTATACGACGTTAAGATATGTGTTGTATACCTTGCTGCTACGCCGTGCCGCTTTTCGCCACGGTCGCGCTGATTTATCGAAATATTTGCCGAACGATACGCCGTGCCCGACTGTGCCGATCAGATTATTTTCATTTCAACGCGAAGGAAGCATTTTCTAACGAAAACATTTGTTTCAACTTTTCTTTTCAATTCCACGTATTTATATTTTGAATGTATATGTTCGTTATTATGCACTACCAGCCCTTATAAATATTTATAAAAAATTGAGAAGACTTTGAACGCGAAGTTCAATTATAATATTTTTTAAATATATTTGTGCGTGTCATAATGTAATACATACACAAGTGCAAGAAGCATACGAACGAGTTTCTTTTAATCTCGAGAGCGCTGTACCAGAGGGAACGCCATGCGAGGTGACAGGAAGTGAGTTATCCCTACGATAAGTGCGAACGAGGCATGAAAGAGGGAAAGTTTCTGCCCGATCATTCTACCATTGGCATAACGTTCCCTTCAATATCCATTGACGATCAATCCGTAATATCCATCGTAACGTGCGAAATATTATCACGGTTTAAACTTTTGCCATTAGCGCGATTGAAAAATGCGAGTCTATCATTGAAAAAGCAAAAGGTCGTCGTCACTTTCCCTCTCGGCGTCCTTTTAGCGCCTTTTTTCCCTCCCTTTCGAGCGTGCTCGACGCTCGATACGGATTAAAATCGCTGCCACCGGTCCGGTAAGGGGGCGAGATCCGCGCGTGCCGGATCGCGAAAGTAAAAATGGCAATCGCGGTTTGATATCTATTCGCCCCTACCACTTTCGGTTTGCTTTCCCTACTATCGTCCCTGCCATTCCCTACCCGACGTGTCCGTGTTCCGACGTTCCGTCTTTCTCGTTTTCGCGATCGAGACACGCTCGTGCTCCTTGTCGGAATACATCACGAGCCCAAACTCGTATAAGTATAAAACAAAGCTTCCACCCCTCAGTTTCATCCCTATCGGCGTATAAACGGGGCCGCTTACCGAGAACGCGGCATGGCGCGGAGGAACGCGCGTTTGGGGTGGCTTCCTTCGCTTGATTTCTCAACGCTGCGTATAAATTGATGCGCCGTATGGGAGGAGGGAAGAAGCTGGAGGAAGCTCTCGTGCGCTTGGCGGCGCGTTTCCCTTTTTAAACGGGCGATATTCCACGCGGGATGCGGCTGAACGCTCTTGTGGGCGACGATGCGCGGCTGATATTCAAGGTTGAAACAGATCGCACCGCAATTTCCGCGTTCTGCCTGCTTCTCTTTTTCTCCGATGTTTTTCCTCGCAGCGGAAGACTTGACGCGCTCAATCAAGATGTCATACCTAGTCGTGCTTACGCAATACATGGAACTTCTTTTGTCTTGTGCCTCTTCTTTGTACTCTAATATTTTTATTGATATGCACATACGCAAAATTCGTCTTATAGAATTATTAATATAATTGTAGATATTTATTTTTCCAATCGTATTCACAAAATTATTATTTTATACGTACACGTTTTATAAATAATACGCATCTATTTTTATTCTACAACAGAAATTATAAAATTGTTTTTGTAATTAATCGTTTCTAGCTAACGTTTTGTATCTTTGATGCGTTGTTTACTTGAGTAGTATCGTTTATGAAAAGTGTCATTCGTGCAATGATTCCTCCGCGAAGAGAGAAAAAAAAAGAGGATAAAGTGTTCGTTGAAGCATCGGAGAAACCGATCGCAGGCAGACGAATGGGCGGAACATCATCCGATGTTCTAGCGAGCGCAGAATTTACCAGAGCAGAAGTAACGGCTGGCGTGGTTGTGACAGCAACCCTCTATCTCTTGGTTTAACCCCCTCGCCGCCCACTTCTCTTCTTTCCCGCGAATACCCCCTTTGCTTCGACCTAACGTTTTCACCGCAATTCACCCCCTCATTGCTGCTCAAACGTCTTAAGCGTTCCGCTGTACCTGACATTTGCAATCTTCTTGAACTCTTAGAAAATTATAATACGGAGAATCCTACTATACGCGATCACGATTAGATGAGGGCATTTCTTTGTTTTTCGTAAAATAAAATCTCAGCGAGATTAAGTAAAACCTTTATTACATGTTTAAAGTATTTAAATAATGATTTCTTTTTAGAAAAGACTATTATAAATATTTATATTAACAATGAAATAAAGAAGTTAAAGTTCCAGACTAAGTTTAAAATTAATTAAGAAATTCCAATCTAAATTTTCATATGTGTATTTTATACACAGTAATAGCGATGTTAGGATAAATAAGAATATCGTAATTTACTGATTGTAAGTGTAGTCTCGATATGAAACGCAGTCTCGTAAGTCGTAAGAGAATTTCTTTCGGTGGGCGGTACTTTATGATATCTGGTTATGAATGGGACATGACATGTTATTGGTCCGTTGAATCGAGCCAACCCACATAGCCTGGAGTTATCATATCTGTTGGATGATACGCCCTCGCTGTATGCTCCACCCCGAACAACAATAATTTAAGAGCACGAGGGGTAGCGACCGCGCACCACTGTGCTTGGAAAAAAAAAGCGAAAAAATGAAGGCACGCGATTCTAATCGAGAAAATGGTTAAAGATACTTTGTAATAATTATTTATGAATATGAAAACGTATGAAAACTCTATGAGTATATAAAAACGTATTTTCAAGGCATTTCTCATGATCTAATCTCTACTGGCGATATATTAAAATAATGGAATAATTTTAATAAGAATTGAAATTGATAAATTTGCTTTTTCAAGAAAATTATTTATATTACATATAACTCAAATAATTCTTATTAAACATTTTATTTCAAGAATCTGCATTATATACATTACGTCTACATAAATTACATGAAAGATCGTTCATACGATCGCTATAGAATACGGTATTGTAGATGTTTTTCAATTGTACAAAATCACAGTATTCTTCGCGAATTATTATAAATTTATTATAGTAAAAAACTAAATTCAGAGTAAACATGCGCGTCGAGATTGAACGAAGACTCGTGGAGGATCAGAATCTTGACGTCACCATAGAGAAATCTTTGGAAGTCTTAGAGGCCGCTTGGAATGCCAACCCTCCAGCCTCATTAACATCTTGCGTTTCCATCACCCTGAACCTTGTCCTCCTAAGACTATCTTCATCGTTACAACCGGCTTTAATATTCCTGTGTACTGCGTACAAAACTTTATTTCTTTTTTAGTTTTTGCATTAAAAAGTTGAAATATCACCATTGAACATAATTCCGTTGAGAATAATTCATTGTGATGTGTGCCCGGAAGTTATGCATTACGTAAAGATGTCACGCATTATATAAATAACAAGTTTTAATGTTAATTATAAGAGGTTTTGATAAGAAGTTTTTATTATGCCAGTTAAAGTAAGAGTCGCAATAGTTGAACATCTAGAACTTCAATCGGAAGACTCGTTCTCAATATTCAGAGAGGAAATACTTCAATATTTAAATTGACTGAAAGACCAACGGATGCTGAGACAACAGTTACACGAATTTAAATTACGCAAAAAGATTCGTGAACGAATAAAATCGTAATTTATTACAGATTTTTTTTACGTGATTATTAGTTGATCTGTTTATTCGTGAAATTTATGTATTGTTAAATTTGTTTCTCTTGTTAAGTTACCGAAATGTGCATATATTTTATGAATGTGATAATCACAAAGTTATTTGAAAAATTTTATACACATCGGTGATATTGACAAATTGATATTGATTTAGAAACATATCTTGTTTAAGCAAACATTGAAATTTTAATTAAATATTACTTACAAATGCATTAAATGCAGTTTTGCGTACTCTTTGATGGAGGCGAGGCGCGAAGCGTAGCTCATTCCGTGGGATTGAAGGAGTGCGAGTGGTAGGCCGAATCGAGCGGAATGGAGCGAAGTGAGTGGAGTGGTGTGGCTGGAACCAGAGCCGGGATGTTTACGTTGGGGAAATCTTACTAAAGAATGGTGGTGCGGGGGTGGAAAACAGCTGGGCAAGAAACCAGCTCGCATCTCATAACGAGGGACTTCTTCGTCTTCTTCTCTTTTCCGGAGGCGTTATCGAGGAACATGGAACGAGAGGCTGGCAGGGGTGGAAGAAGACGGTCGGGGGGAAGATCGAGGGACGGCGGTGGCCCGGGTGGCAATTATGCTACCGCTGTCCCCGGATAATATAAAGTGTCCCCCCTTCCCTTTCGACCCGTGCTACCTTCTTTGTAATCTTGCATAATTTATTTCTCGCTATTGTTCCCGCCGTCGAATTTTTGCTCCTCCTTGCCGAGGGAGAAGAGGGCAGTGTAGCGCGGCGCAGCGGCGGCGACTCGCGGCCCGCGTGATTCTACTTCGTTGAAGAAAATTCCAACTGCGGAATTTTGTAGCCTTCTTGTTCTCGGCAATCCTCGAATTTATTGTGCGATGCTCTCCAGAATTTCACTGCGTGCTGCTTGTTGTTCTTTCTTCCAACCCCTCGCTTTCCAAAAGCGTATCCACGGCAGATTGCTTTCGTTCATGTACATTCATCAACGTTATACAAGCAAGTGAAAAATATTTCCATTGTTTTTGATTTCGTAATTATCTTTTCCTATGCGTATATATAACAGGACACGTCTATATATTATAATAATAAATTCTACTCTATTCTTTTCTCTCTCTTTTTCTGTGTGTACGCGCAAAATTTTTTTTTTAGAGTCGTATTTTTCTTATCTCCAATATCAAATAATAATTTTTCAAGAAAAAATGTTGTGTAAGGAAGGAGTTAATTAGGTTTTCATTATCTCCGTGTTATGCGCCAGTAACATTATTTAAATTGATTAATTTTGTTAGTAACGTCTTCGTGTGAAGGCGTAAAGGTTGCAGGTATCGAGGTCGGCACGATCGGCGACGGTTAACCCGACTCGATCAGCCGGGCGAAAAATATCGAAAAGCGGTCGGTTTATACAGAGCAGTAGAGTAGACAATGCACACGAGGCGAGCGACCGGTCGCTATCCGCCTATTTGATGTTAGTACAACAGCGGCGCCGTGTTTGCGTTGAGGCCCATATTGATTGCCACCCCTGTCGCCACCCTCTCGGTGGTACAGCCACACCATATCGTGCGATACCACCCCCGAAGCGTACACCATAGGAGAGAGTACGTAGCGGCAGGCTGCATACTCCACACGTATACGCTCCCAGACTGTGTCGACGCAATGCAGTTTGGCCGGCAGGTATACCGGCAACTAGTTACTACTACGTCACCGGGCGATATTAACAGCGACAGCATCGTTGTCAGCCGCAGCGCCGCTAGCCGAGATTAACATAAAGCTAACGTTGGTCCCTGCCTCTTACACTGCGGCACGCTAAACCGATTCTCGTCAACGGTCCAATGACCGCTCGCTCTTATCATCCCTGTACATACATTTATCTAAAGTGTGAAACATAGATCTCGTTTCGTCTTTTCGGCACGATTCTTTAATCGAATAACATGATCTAGTTGAGGGCAATGATATACAAATTAATTAATACAGTTTATACAAAAAGCAAGCGATTAATAGTTTTTCCGGTTCTTTCTTTCCTTTTGCCATATTTTTTAATAATCGCGATATTTCTACTTATACAAATAAAAAAAAATTGTATATTAATATAATATTGCTTTTCTTTTCACTATCCAGATATAAATATAGGTAAACAAAAATTATGTCTTAGGTTTTTGACTGCTACATTTTTCAATAGAACGATATACTATTAATAAAAGTGAAATACACAGGAAGAATATCTTTTTCCTGGGCATGAAGCAGAAACAATGATAACGATGTAATGAAGGTACATAATACAGCTGACAGCTGAAGGGAATTGAGACTCGGCGGTAATGGTAGTAATGTTAACGGCGGCGGGGGTGGAACGCAACCCCCTCTTCTCCCGTATCTTTTAATTATTTAGCTAAGCGGGATACGAGTTACGTTAGTTATAAATGCGTTTTCCTCTGCATGCTCGGGCAAGGTTTATGACCCTAAACCAGCTAAGTTGGGAACACCAGCGTTCGTCGTATAAACTGTAAAGGGATTTAACTTTCCTTTCAGAGCGAGCCCCGTTACCGGACTGGCATTTTCCCTCTGCCTGCCTGCAAAATTCTAGACCCTCCTATCGCACTAATCCCTCCGTGTTAAATTACCTGTTATTTTCTCTATGCTAATATCGCATTAGTAATTTTGTTTCTCGCTATTTTGAGCAAGCGGGCTTTGTTGCCGAAAAAATGTAGCGATTAAAACCAAATCGAATCGTAAGGCGAGTTGATTTATCTCCATTAAATAAAAACACATTTTGACAAACAAAAAGTTTCGACACATTTTAAATTATCTACTTGATAAACAGATAAACTATAAAATGTGTCCTACTTTTGTTCTTCTAAATATTATAAATATTGTAGTGGGTTTACTATTTGCATTATTGAGCTGGATACGAGCTAGCTTTCATTAAAATTCATCAGATGTATAACATTTACGAAGCTGAAATGGATTTTCAACAATTTGTTTGAGTATTACGAATGAAATAATACATAAGTACAATTATTATATTCGATTTCATTACATTTGATTGTACCAATGATAAATCGCGTAAAATTCATACCGAGGTGAAATTAAACGTTTTACCGCTAATGGAAACGCCGCGAGGCTCGAACGCATTCTACGCTAAGCTTCGAGAAATCCACCCTCCTTCGAAGAAAATGATGCGTGGGTGACAAATTAGTCGATTGAGCCGCGATACCCTCAGCCGGACCGGGCAGCGGCGGTTGTAGCGTTGTCGAGCTGGCGTATGGTGGAGAGGAACCAAGGGGACAAAGAGGGAAGGGGGCAAGGGGGGAGGCGGAATGGCTGGATGGGTAGCATCGGATTCTATCTTCACGTATTGATCAACGCCTCGCCACCCTCCTACGTCCGAGGGGGGAAAGCCCCGATCGCCACCCCCGCAGCTGCCGGCCGCAGCTACGGCCACTGGACCGACTACTGGACTTGCTTGCGCGTGTGCGTGCCTATATAAATGTGCCTCATCTCCAACGTTTCGGACTATAACCGTCAGCACACGATGTTCATCCATTCGTCTGAATACGGGATGAACGCTGTACAGCACTCGGGCACCTGTTATTTCGAAGCGTACATTGTGAAGGATTGATTGTTCTTTGCGTATTATTGTTTACAATGAGTCTTGCCTAATAATAGCAGCTTGACTCCTAAAAGGCTGTAGGCCAACTGATCTTTACTCGACATTTGATAACGTACTTTCAAACATCCGGATGATATATTAATCTTGCGCAACATTTGCTATATTGTTGTCTAAAGACCTTGATCCGTCTTTTAGATTAAATATTATGACTAAATATACATTTCAAATAATATTGAAACGTGTAAAATTTTACATGTATGTAATGAAAATTGAAATGCATTTATTTTGTATTTTTATGGATTGCAGAAGAAGATTGAAAAAACATCTAATTATCCAATTTTCCTGACACGATTTCTTTTTTATTTCAAGTAATTATTACGCTGGTGCTATAGATTATTCTGTTTTAGTCTGATTAATTATTGAAGAATTCTTCACGGATTTTTCCGTTTAAAATTATATTATATATAGATTAGATTAAGTTTTAAAATAAATTTGTTACAGATTTAATAAATTATTACTCTCTCATGATTATTATTAAAAAGAAAATGTAGAATAAATATTAATAACAGTTTTTTTTTTAAATAAATAACGCGCAGACATCCGTGCTAATAAATTACATTCTTAATGTCACTAAATGTCATTAAATGTTTATTTTCTCGGGATTTATTTTTTGGGGAATTAAATTAGGATTTATCGTGATTACAAAGTTTCTAACAAGATCACTCTTTGTATAAGAAAAAATGTTATATATAAAATTCTCGGTATTTCTATACATTCATCATCTACTGAGTGCGAAGGAGAATAGGAACAGACAGACGCATCCCCTTTCGTTTCTTAATTCCTTCGTGTCCTCAATAACTTGGCTGGTTATGGCGGCGTCGAAGGTGGGAGTCCGAGGAGGCCAGTGGCCGGTGCGGGTTATTGGATGGCCGCCTCGCACTTGTCACGAGCGTGTGGCCGTCAGAGGAGATGGGGTCGGGGGTCCAGAGAGAAACAGAGATAGAGAGGGTGACTCGGGGAATCGGGGTGCTGGAGAGTGCTTGGAAGTTGAGGATGCACAGGCGTGCGGCGGGACGGAAGGGACGTCGGAGGAGGATTTGGAGGGGCTGCGAGAAAGCATCATAGGCATTCCGTAAGACATACAGCCTTCTCCATGGACGCCCGAACGGAATAGAGGGGTGCTGGTCAGTGAGGGTTCTCTAGTTCTGCTAGTGACCACCGCGTCAATACATGGGGCCGCCGGAAAAAGGGGTTGCGCTTGCGCGAAGCCATATACATTCTGGCATACTTGCTGACCGGACAGTTTCACAAATCATCGGCGTGTTACTGACTGTATCTCTTTGTCAGGATGACCATAGCAGGAGACACGCCGCCGATCGATCTAACGGATGGAAACGCGACAGATGTCAGGAAGATTTTAATGAATGCGAGAGAGAAAGATGGGACCGCTGAACGACCGTAGCAGCACCGTGCTGTATACAATAATGTCACAGCGCGATATGATGCGGCATATATCGAGTTTCTCGATTTCAGAGCTTTTAATTCACAATTGCATCACAAATAGACAGTTGACAAAGAGAGTTATAAATAAGAAGGCTAAAGTGCTTATGACACTTCCTTAGAGTTTTATCAAATATTATCACTTGTAATATGCATGACTATATTACTTTTATCAAACTTTATCAATATCGCGGAATATATATATATTGTGTACTGCAGTATATATACATATATACCATATAGCATATACATATATGTATATACATGCTACATATAACATATTATATGCTGCGATATATTTAATAAACTTGAATTTAACATTATATGTTTGCTACTGTTCTTGATACGTAATGTAGTGAACATTTTAAAAGGTTTTTAATATGTTAATGTTAAAGTCAGTACGCGCGTTAACCCATTTGTTCGGATCGATCGATCCTTTTTATCTCCTCATCCATAAATGCAAGACAGTGTAGTGAATAAGGACGCAATATTGCCGAGGTAATGTTTCTTCATTAGCGCCAAGCAATTTTCTTTATGGCAACAAATCTTGCGCCTTCGGCGATGTTGTCTTTTTTTTATATCTTGTCCACGATAGCTATCTTGTCCTTGGAATGAATGATTCGTCTATTGCTTACGCTCCTTCAATCTTTTTCTCCTGTGTTTGAGATAGTGTATGTTGCGAACGAACTAATGTTTCCCTTCGTGCAAACATCTCCATTTTTCATCAAAACCCTCTCCATTTCTTACGGACCTGCCTTGGATCATTATCGCCCATGAAATTCTGTTATCGTTAACGAAAGTATTGTATTATACTAAGCTATTTTATTCATTTCGTTGCTTTTTCTTAGCAAATAATATTAACGTCAAAAATATTTATTTGAACAAAAAATATTCTCTTGTTAACTGATAAAATATTATAATTAGAGTAATTGTCAGTTTAATAATATCTATTACTATATGGAATTTTGAAATCTATTTTAAGAGATAAATTTTTTCAAACTTTTTTCTGAATTTTACTTATATTAGAATTTATTTTATTTCTATTTTTTTTTATATCTACACCATCTACACTTTTGTCAAATCAGTATCGTGCGAATTTAAACATCTTATTGTTACATTATACATTTTATTTGCATAATGTAACTAAGTTAAATTATATTATATTACACAAAGAATATATTTATAATTCGTTTCTCGATTAGGAATAAGTCATCAACGAAACGGAGCATGAATTAAAATTCATGACATAATTGTGTTTGATTTTTTTCTAATCATCTTAGAGATTTTTCTGTTTAGCTTCCTTAATCTGGCAAAGAAAATCGTTACGCTCAATATTAATGCGGAACAACCAAGTGAGCTAGAGAATGAACATAATGAGTAAAATAATGAAGGTTCATGGAACTTCTCTCTGCAGCCTTCGCGCGTCCGCCACCTTTTCTTCCTTTAACCTTTACCTAAGGTTAAGGTCTAATCGAATTATAGGTAGTAGCACACCTAATCTTGCTCGAGTCATAATTAACTATTGAGCTGCGTCGTTTCGATACGAATGCTCATCGTATCGAAATATCGTATCATCAATAACGATAATTGCCATTGATTTTCAATTTACATTATAATTTTCAACAAATTCCAATTTTTTCTCATGTAAAGATAATTAACCTGGAGGAATTATGTTCGAAGAAATCGAGCCAGATGTCAAATATGTACTGCGACAACGTTCATTTTCGGGGTGTGGCTGGTGGACATAATTCGAGAGGGTAGCACCCTGACTAATATCATTTCCCCTTATGTCCAATATTAACTACATTTATACGCATTGTCTCAGATTAATCCGGTACTCTTTCTTCCATTCATCTTCGGACCCCCCTATTTCTGATACCCTTTTAACCAAGATTGTCACTTCTACTGCATATCTATTACCATAATAAGATCAAAATAAAATATGGAATCTAATAATAAAAACAGATCAAAGATTGTTGCAGTATAAGATTTTATTATTTATAATCAAACTTCAAATTTAGAGGTATGACGTTTTTGAAAACTGCGAAGATACAATATATATTTAACAATATATTAATTTCTCAACGGATGGTCGCGGTAAAGTTTACAATAGATTATTATTAGTTGACAAATTTGAAAGTTTCTCTCGAGTTTCAAGTAGGTACCATTTGTTTCCGAAAAAAATCGCAAGTCGTGAACTTGGCCAACTTCTTTACGTGACGTGGCTTCGCATTTTGCTGTCCTGACGTATATCGACCATGGTATTCGTGCTGAGGAGACAGAAGCGAGAAGCGCCTTCCTGTCGAGCTAATGTATTCAAATCGTATGCCTCCAGCCACTGCGCGCCGTCGATATATTAAATGGAAAGATTGCAAATTTCCCGACATAAAGTGCCCGGCGTAAGACTAATGGTGCGGAGGGCCGAGGGTGCCCGCGGAAGGGAGGGCAAGGGTGCCGTCGCCGGCGCTATCCGCGCTGCTGCGCGCGGCGGGTGTCGGTTGCGCAGCATAAAGGAACGCGCGGGGAGGAGGGAGGGATGGACCGAGTAAAAAGGACCGTCTCGTGAGTGATTAGAGCCCCGCATGGCGCGGAGCGCGCATGGAAAGTGAGAGTGTAACGGGGATGGCTCGTGGGGTCAATCTGAGGCTAATCAAATCATGCAGGTTCCGACCGAGTCCGTAGTAGTCGGTAGTCGTCGTCGCCGCGGGGGATTTTCCACCACGTTGATTCCGGGGGTCCCCGGCTCCCCCACTTTCCTATATTGCCGCCGCCGCCGCCAACGCGCCGCTGGTATCCCCGTCATCCGGCCTGGTGTGTACGAGCAGATTGCCCGGCCGCGCTTTATTAATTCCATCGACGGTAGGGCGTCAAATTGTGCCCGATCGCCGGCCAAGTGACTAATAGAACGCGTCTACCGTCTGGCCGACTGAGCGAGCGCGCGCCAGCAATCACGGTTGATACGCGTCACCGCTAATAGCTCCCGCTAATCTCGCAACTTCAACTCCTTAAGCTCGTTTCGCGCGATCTATAATTTGCAATAGATTTATTATTCGAAGAACTTATTAAGCTTTTAGTGGCTTTCTAACTTTGATGAAACAAAAAAAAATCTATACAAAGTTACGCTTGATTACGTTACACTTGTTTCACGTGTTAAACTCTGTCTTTCCAGTGATTTTACTCTATACATAAGCGGACAATGTTTATTTTTGACATGCAGACACATTTAGAGGGTCGTAAAAGAATCACTCGTTCGAATCGCGCGATATGAATAGTTCAATATACTTCTATTAGCGACGTATGTCGAACAGTTACTAATTTGGTAGATCTTATTAACTATGTGTAACAATATTACGAATATTCAAGTTTACTGAATCAAAAGATGAAATAATTGATGAAATAATTTAATCATTTATTTGTCATTCAATCATGTTTTTGCAATAACTCGACATTTTATTTAAAACATTTGATCTGAAGCGTTTTATTATTGAAAATCAATGTTGAATCTGTGCTGCATCCTTTTTAACTGCATTAAAAAATTCCATTTTGAGCTAACCGTATTAAAATTTAAAAAAAATTCAGCTATCAAACATGCTGTTCTTAATCGATCCCATTAAACTTTTAGGAAATTAGCGAATCTCAGAGTTGCATATTTCAAAGACGCGCTTGTCTATCGTGCAACGGATTTACTTTATCGCCGTCCACGCTAATGGACTTGTCACCGTATTTAACCAACCAGTCGATCTCGACGTCGATCAGTGCGCAATGCTAATATCGAGACTGACGAGAGAGACGGTTATAATCGGTTTTGATCGGTCTCATCGTTGTATCGATTCGCCCCGCGGATCATTATCGTCGCGAGACGCGGCATGAATCGGGAAAGATATTCGCGCGGATCAGGCCGACGAATATATTCGCGTGGGCTAGGAAACTGCGGAAGATAAGCAAAGCGCGGTGTGGTGTTGCATATTGATTGACGCGCCTGCTGCCGGATCAGGAGGCGAGGGTGGAGAAGAAGAAGAAGAGGACGAGACGGAGAACCGAGGCGGTGGCTGAGCAGGCGACAGGGGCGCGGAGGGAAGGTGTAATGAAGCACCGCGCAGACACACCGCCATGAATATTCATAATCTAATACCTGAACTGAACTGAACTGAGGCGGGACGAAGTCTCATCATCTAGGCCTTCTGCTATATTAGACATTATTGGCGAGGCGACTACCAGAGGGAATGAGAGAGAAAGGGGAGAAGAGGAGACTAGGGGAGAAAGGACGATGCGCGTCTCTGAAGTATTCTTATGCCGACTTCGACTGCATTCGCCCTTTTATCAAACCGCACTTTGACGTGATATCTCAGTATCGCGATAAGATATTTTAATTAAGGACCCGAAAGGACTTTGCGTAATTTGTAAGAAATTCTGATAATTTATATGCAGATAATAGTTTTAAATCTTCTAATCTTAATGTGAAACAGTTAATGTGAAACAACCTATTTCGATGCTTCTATCCGTTTTGATGAAAGTATCAAAGATGTCACGTAGAATATTAGAAGTCATAACAAATATTCGAAATTTTTCTCAAGAAAAAGGATTAATCTTCATATTTCCTAAAAATATATTACATACATATACGTACACACTTTTTTCTATTTTAATTATAATTGCGGATGAATCATCATGCACATATTGTTGACGATTATCTTTTACGATTACGATTGTGTAACGTTTTGTAACGGACAATTTTGTTTCTTCGCGTTTGCAGTAATGAAGCAGATTATGGAAGATACTCGAAAGTCCACATGATTTCTGAAATTTCGATCCGTTTTATTCGGTTATTTGCATATGAAAAAGTTGTAAGCCGTGAAGCCACGTTTTAGATTACTTCTTAAGCTCGGCTCGACGATAAGCAGCTGACGGCGCGCAGCGCCGCGCTCCTCTGTCGAGTCAATATCCGCACGATATTGCCGTTTTATGATAATGTTATCAGCGCCCGGCTCGGGATGAGCGCGATACCAACACCGACTTACGTGCGTGCGTGTACGCGCGTAACCGTTGCGTCGCGCGGTGACATACGTGTATGTACGCTTCCAGCCCGGAGTTTCATCAAACCCGGGATTTAGTAATCTATCGAGATTTATGAACGACGGTTCATCCCTCTCCGTTCGCCCGCCACCCGCCGCCCCCTCATCGTTCCTACTGATTGTACCCATTTCCCCTTTCCACGCCCCGCGCGTCTCTCGCTCTTCCCTATGAAATGAACCTGCAGCTTTCTATCCTTTTGGATTTTTATCGTCCGCACACAGGGATTGAACCGCATCTCGCCGAGAAGGTCGATTGAGCTGGCTCTAAGTCGATTTGATTAGAATCTTTTGCTGATCGACACGTGTTTTCCATTAGTCGGAGATAGAATTTTGCCGTCTTGCAAATTTTAACGTTGGCTTTTATCATCGTCGAATATCATTACATCGTCGAGCACATTCATTCATTGTTAAATTTTTATTAAAAATTGATGCCAAGTTTTTTACAAAATTAATAATTGAAATTATTTTTGCGAGATCATTTCTACAAGAAATGATCTTTGTAATGCGATGTAATGCTGTGCAATCACAGCATCCGTACCTTTTATTTCAGGACTATAATTCGTTTAGTACGAGATTGATTTAAAAAGCAAGAAACCCTCTGCGGAGGGAAGACCGCGTTTTTTGCCGCGACTAAACATAAATAGAGAATAAAGTTTGAGCGGCATCGGGCCGCGTCTTCTGGCTTATAAAGTATTCGTAAAGGAGTGAATCGGGCGAATCGCGGAACGATGGGGTTGAGCGGGACCGATCGGGGCGGTTTTCGTATAGGTCGTCGCGGAGTACGGGGAGGGGAACGCCGAGGGTTACTGAGGCGACGAGACGCGACAGGTCCTCGAAAAGGATGCCAAGCTACGGCGGCAGAAGGCGCGACGAAGTGGCGCGCTCTCGATGGGGATTTTAGTTTGTTCAAGTAAATTATATTCAGGACGGTAGACGTATATACATCCGTCTGCGTCCCACGCGCCCGCAACTTTCCTCACTGTCTCGCTTTTGCGCATTACTCGTGACGCAAATTACAAGCTTCCGCGACGACCGCCTCGCTGCACCCCCTCCCCCCCGAACCAGGGCACCCCCCTTCCATCCCCGATCCGCTCGCTCGCTCGCTATCCGCCTGGCAAATTCTCCTTGCCTATCATGAATTATTAATTAATTGTTTCAATTAACGGCGCAATTTATTATTCAACTCGCGACGACATCCGCATCGCGGTCGGCGCGTTGATTCCGAGTGCGCGCCATCGTGGACGAACAATCGCGCGCGCGGATCGAGTGCGAATGCAAATTGGAAATACGTTTATTTGTTCGTCGGAATATAACGTATATCTGTGCGGCACCAGTTTAATATATTACACGTGGAACAATTTTGTATCTCGTAAATCACATACCTGTTTGTATTAGGAAATCCTTTAAAAACACATACACAGATAGCAAATTCTTCTTTTAAATATAACTTTTTTAAAAAATATAGGATTCTCTACAAGTGTATTTTAAATGCACACACACATTTGTAATAATCTTTTTTACAACAAAAATATATAGTTTTATGAATCTCTTATATAAATATATAAATAGAAAAGTTTAAACATTAAAAAAATTATGGTATGATACTTATTTGCGTATAATATTTATTTCTCTTTTAAAATGAAAGAAAGATTATTCTGATTCTAATAATAAGTGCATTTTATAACAACATAGAAACAGAAAATGCTTACGTTTTCTTTGCAAAAAAAAAAAAGAAAGATACGTTACCTGCTTGCTGATGGCGTCAGTTCAATCGTGAAATGAATATTTACCTTCGGCACCCTAATTCAACGAGTCAGCTATCTCTTGCTCGCTTATTAATGGGGATATCCCACCCCATCCGCCCATACCTTCCTCCCTTTTCGCCTATTTACCGGCTCAGCTCGGCAGACACGCAAACCGCAAACTTTGATAACCAAGCGGCCAATTTCCGGTTGCGGTTCGGCGATCGGTAGAGTACTCGACTCAACGGCGTGTTAAGTCTGATCCAGATTGACGTACGCTAATTCGCATGGCGGAAGACGTGTTCCTCGTCATCGTGAATGCTGATTGATTGAATACATGCATTGACTGCAACTTCAGAGAATTACTGCTGCTGCTTTTTCGCGTTATATATAAATCTTTTATACATTTTACTTTTGAGCAAATAAATATTTAAATTTTTGCAGAATGTATGAAAGAATTACACATTCAAATCTTATTGATTGTGCTTTTACCGATTGATAATAATAATTATTCAATTATTACAATAATTCCCACAATTCTCATTCTACAACTTTACAGATAAATAAATAAGATTAATTTTTATACACAAATGATTTTATATACCGTAAGAATTTATTAATTTAATTTGCGTTTCTGGAGTAAATTTACAGATATTTTTTATCGCATTTACACTTTTATAGCTTTAATATAAGACCTCTTGAATATTAGGACGCTAGTTGAGGCAAAAGATGGGTTCGCGTGACGGCCACCATCGGGTCGCTGATTGTTTGAACTAAGCAGTATGATGAGCGCCAACCTCGGTGTTACTGCTTGACGTGACGCCAACCATTACGTTGGGAACCACTTAATTATAATATCGCTCAGAATTAAACTCTATCCGGTGCGAGCACGTACTTGTACCGCAATTATTGCCCACCTCTTATTATTACACGCAAAAGCGAGCGGGATTAGCTTCTCTAATTATTACTTTCTTAATTATTTCTGCAAGTAGCATAATTTCTCTAAATATATAATTCCATTCATAGTATTGTTTTCAATGATCAATATTGAAGATATAAAGCGATGTCTTGTATATATAGATTGATATATATTTTATGTAAAAAATGTATCTTACAATTATATATATATATAGCTCAATAGCGATATATAGTATGCAATAGCGCGATATATAGCATAAATTTTAATTAAATATATTTTTTTCTTTACAGTGTATACAGTGTGGTCCCCCCATCATTGGTGGTGCAATCAAGGAGGCAATGAGAAAGTGACGGATCGACATCGAAAGGTAAGTCACAAAAATCACAAAAGTAAAATTTATTAAATATAAACGCGAATAGAATAAAATCTTTTTATGCGAGACTGCCTTTTTAAGAAAATTAATTCTAAAAGTTGGATAAATGATGTATCTTCCATCGTCTATAAGCTTGAATAGCTTTAATTGCATTGTATCATAATTCATTCGACACATGACGACAGTGGGTTTTAACTGATGATTTTAAGATCGCATCATTGCTTATCTATATCGGCCTCATATTTATTTTGGTGGGAATGGCTGAAATCCCACATTTTTTGTGGGATATCGGCGTGTTGTGGCTCGGATGGAAGCCGGATCATCCACAGATAACAGGGTGACAGTGGGCATGAGAAAAATTAGCGATGTACGCACGCTTGTAATCCCATTGAATGGCAGTAGGACGCATCAAATGGCCGATCCACGTGACAGGAAACGTGTCGAGAATTATGGTACATCCCCGCTTGCATTTCGACAATAGATCATTAAGCTGTATTAAGGATATATTATGACAAGACGGCCGTTACAAGAAATAAGTAGACATTTCTAGCGTTTGCGTGGCGGGTTGCTCGTTTTTCCGCCCCGTTACACCGCTGGAAATGTTTAGCTGTGAATAAAGATTCTGAAGTACAATTAATTCTCTTATGTGTGTGCACCGTGCTTTTTACATTTTTTATTCTTAGACACACATATCGATTAACTACGATTTCCCACATATATAATACAAAAACTAAGCCAAAAGTTTCGGTCTTTTCGAGAAGACTTGATAAATAGTTTGCGTGAAACAAATTTCGTATATTCTGCGCGAACAAAATCCTCTTTGTGGGAGAAATAATTTTCTTATCTTTTTGCGATGAATCGTTATGTTCGATTGACCATTTGAGCGCTCTAGGGGTGCATAGTCACCGGGGGATAACCGGCCACGCGTAAGGAAAAGGCGTATTATGTATATTAGGGGTGTCGAGGATCAGATAGCCAGGGCATTTAATAATGCTGTTCCTGTCAAAACATACAGTGAAACCAACTGAGGGTATAATGTAGATAAATTGCTCCATAGAGAGCGAATGAGGGAGAGAGACAAAGGGTGAAAAAGAGCGCGGATATGAAAAAGAGAGAGGATATATCGGGTGTGAGAATAACCCCTCTCTTCGACCCTCGTCTCGGCTATTACTTGTTACCATCCCGATTGCATAGGGGTTGTTGTAATATGAAGTCGACGTCTAGAATAAAGTTTTACGTGTAACTATATATAAACAGTGTGTGATCCGTCCCGATGATATAAAATTGCTAGGTATATTTACGGATTATAAAAACCTCGAGAATAATGTTGGGGGGTTCATGAATTGACTTTTAACGAATTTTTAATGAATAATACTACAACTATATTGTAATATTTATACGTTTCATTTTTTTATAGGTACGTTGTGCCTAAAAACTCTACCGACTGTTTTAACAAAATTACAATTTGACTTGATAAGATTTTGTAAAATTGAAAAGAGGGAGAGAAAGAGAGACAGAATTATTAATGAAGTGACGCGTATTTAAAATAAATAAAAATAGGAAGTACTTCCAAAAGATTACGGTTTTAAATTAATCTTTTTATTTTATCGATCGTATCTGTGAGAATAATAGAAAGAAAATACTCTTAAGTTTGCGTTTATTGCGACTATAAAGTTGCTGTTTTGCTGATTAGTCTTAAGACATAATATGGTTTAATAAATAGATTTTATAAATATCAGTTTGATATTTATTACGTCATATTTGTAGTCGCATTTTAATTCAAATAAACTTCATTTTAAAACGGAATCTGAATTTTGTTTTGCGCGGTTTAAAAAAATTGATTCTGTAAAAAAATAATCATTAAATCAACTGTTGTTATATTCAAAGGAAGAATTATGTTAATTCGTATTAACAATTAACAATTATTGAGCTATTAGTAATTAATATTTTTATTACAAAATGCTTTTCAATATCGAAATTAATCGTGATGTTAGACAATGCTAATGAGTCTATAAAATGAGGCGCAAAATATACGATGACATACGGTTTTCTTGAAATCAATCTAAAATACAAGGAACGGAATATTCAATATATAGTTATTATGTTAAATATTTCAAAACTGGCTGACGGTTAGTCTTGGTATTTGTTTTGTTGATGGAGCTACGGCGCGGCGCGGCGCGGCGCGCGACGCGGCATACGCAAGGCTGTTATCATTCACGCGGCGAGATTCAAGCAAGCAGGTAACGGCGCAAGTCGCTCTGTATATCATTGTGTATTACTTTTCGAAACGTGATAAGTATTAGGGGACATTAAACTCTATTATACTTTGTAATTATTGTAACAAGCGATTATTTGCTTGCGTTAATAAGAACCGTATCGAAGTGATGATATTAGTTATTGAAATGATATTTCGCGCGATTTATTCATTTATCGGAACGACCAAAAATATAAATTAATTTTATTATTTCAGTTAATTATGGGCGGGAATTATTTCCTTAGCACTACAGATATATCTCACATTGTATTTTGAATTTTTTAGAGATCTAAATGTAATATGTGATACGATTCTAACAATAAGATTGATAACGGAATAATATACGAATCACCGGATCGATTGAGAAGCTACGTAATATGTCGATCGTTATAAATATATGGAGAATTAAATTGAAATATGGGGAATAAAAAAATTTACATTTACTTCACAATACGTTATATTCCGTGACACGGCAAGACTGGCCGGCATACGGTCTTTACGGTCTTGGTGTTTGTTCTCATGGTGTATAGCGCGCTGCCATGTATCCAAGATCGCTTGTGTTATCAGTCGTGTGACAAGATTCGAACGGGCAAGTAACAGCAAGCGCATCACAAACGCGGTAGTGATAAATACCAGAGGATGGCTAATACCGTACCTCAAGATTGTAACAGTAAACGATTTTAACTCACATTTCAGTTTATAGAATATTCGGCGTATATATTTAATATAATTTATATTTAATAATACATATATTGAATATTTCGTGACACGGCGAGAGTAGCTGGCGTACTTCCTCGGTATTTGTTTTTTCGGCATATACAGCGTGACGTGTTCACACAAGATTACATTAAAATTCGCGCAATGAGATTCGAGCCGGCAGGTAGTGGCGTGAACTGCTTTGTGTGTTGCCGCATTACCCATCAAGACATGATCACGTCAACCAGAGGCTCCGAATTCGCGATTAATTAACTTCCGCGATAACGAATGTAATTGTATTGGTTATTAATCGAAGCGAGTTTTTCGCTCGATTTATTAATTTTACATTTTAATCAAAATTATGGAAGCTATAAAAGGTTAATTATTGTTTTATTGCTAATTTTTAGTTTTATTATTAATTATACGCGCGCAGGCAATAATAATTTTTTTAATAATGCTGAAATTTGAATATATCTTACATTACGCTTTAAAATTTTCATTGATTTAAACATATACTTTGCTCATTATTTTCAGATTGTTATATTAATTTGCGAGATTCGCAGATCTCGAATGGATCATAAAGATTTTTATTTTTTTTTCGCGTTATTCTTCCATCGCAATATATAATGCGTGTCACATGTGATTGATACTGAGAATGTCATGCAAAATGCCGTGCGATTATTTGATGATTAGTACGCTATCGTAATTAACCGTGTTTTCGCGAGTGTTATATTGTGAACAAATCTGAGAGGAGGAGGAGGGAAGAGGGTTGGGAAGCAATGGGCGACGACGCGGCGTAGCAAAACTATGGTATGAGTAAATATACATTTCATAGAAGTCTATTTCTAATTTAGAATGAATGGACGTTAGAACAAATTAGTACAAATATTTAATCTTGGAATTGGCCATCAATTATAGCCATTAAGCTGTCGAACATTTTGTATATAGGTATGACTTGTTAAGCGCAAGTAAGATTTTCAGGAAAATGCGATAGAAACAGCACAAAGATACAAATATATGTATATATGTATATACATAATTTTATTTACTAATTTTTTTTATAAATTTTTATGTAACTAGATTATAATGGATTTAAATTTTGAGATAATTGTTCAAATTAGAAATTAGAGAAAAACTAGGAAAAAGAGAAGGAATGAGAGTAGAATTATAACAAGCAGAATACTGACATTTTAAAATATAAATTAAAATATAATTAATAATTTAACATTTTAATTAATACCTAAATTTGACTTTATATTGCTTAAAATAAAAATAATTAATAACGTAAAATCCAATAACTATTTCATTGCGTACGTAATATTGCGGAATTATTCCAAGATAGGTGTCCAATATTTAATGCCGTGATATTTCATAAAAATAATCGTTTTACTTTTTACAGTCAATTGAATACTCTTTCAATTGATATCTAATAAAAATATGACTATTGAATTGCTTGTAGTATTTCAAGATAAAATTTTATTCTGGATATTTTATCCAATACTTTTTGATGAGATTTATGTATATCCATGTATTATGTAATATAAATACGGGCCTATAAATAACTTCAAACATTTTCAATCGATTGAGTAATGACCATTAGCAATTATCATTCATCAAACTTCCAAAGGGGTTGAAACCTTGTTTAAATCTGACTATACGAAATTGTTATCCGCTTTATTGACAATTTACAATATATACGATAGAACAAAAAAGAGTTAGTAAAATTACACAGCGCTGTTATTGTCGCATGGCGATTCAATTCTTTCCAAGTTTTTCGAAATAGCAGCGAAACATTGTATCGATTCGAGCTAGTGTGGCGTGACGTTAGTTTTGACCAAATATTTGTCGATGGAAATGGAACTAGCTCGTATAGTCGGTGCTATTGATTGAGTTTTTATTTTTTGCTAAAATCTAATCGATGAATATCTCTTTTCAAATTGTCGTTTTTTATAGTCTCTTCTTTTATAACAACATGGGACATAGACATAGATAATACAAGCTGCGTTTGTTGCAGCAGCCTCAGCAAAGCTGTGAATTTTAAGAAATTTTATTTTTTTATAAATAACTTTTAGATATTTTTTTCTATTAAAAGAGAATAAGGAATTCATTTTACAAAAATGTATTTTAAAAAGTAATTTTGTTTTCTGCTTTTATTTTTTAGTTATCTTTCTTTTTTTTTAAAGCAAAATATAAATGAGATTAAAGAGTGTTATTTTTAAAAATATTAATATTTATTTACTTATATTCACAAATAAATTATATGCATAAATCAGATACCTATATAATCTAGCTTAATAAAATTATTTATTTAAAAACATTTCTTGATTTTTTCTTCTTTTATTTTTATGAATAACTAAATACTAAAAGATTAGAAAAAAAATTTTCCAAGCTAAAATTTGTGTTTTTATTAGAAAAATCAAACACACAAGTTTATAAGGAATAATATAAAAAAATATATTAGTTTTAATAATCGTTTTGTAAAATGTGAGAATTATTTGTGGCAACTCGAGAGGTATACGTATATTCGATTTATAAGGAATTCTGAAGCTTTATACGTTTCGCAATTCTGTAAGTCCGGGATAGCCGAGCCGAATGTGTAATCAGGTCGCACAGCGTTAGTACAACTAATTAGTCGGGTACAATGCTTGGATAATATTATATTACTGCGGAGTAGCGAAGAATGGATGCTAGTGCGCTGGTTGAAGACCGAGCCAGCTCTCGCCGGCGCTGGATGAGCAGAATTGAGCTACTAAGTTATTCACGTCGCACTCCAGTCATGCTCGACGCGCCCGACCAGACAGCTCCGCGAGAAAGCTTGCGCTATGGTTAACGCCAGATTGGCGGATAAGAGCGAATTGTCGAGTCGTTAAAGCCAGTTTTCTCGCGAAAACACATTATTCGTTTCTTGGCTTTCAACCGCGATTACGTGTCGCTCCGTTAAACCTATTCCTATTGTTCTATGCATTTCTTTTTGACCTTGATTTATTTCTTTATCGATATAATTGGTGATCATTCTGAGTTTTATATAGCTTAAAATGGGTCCCGTTTTCTAATCGATATTAAATATTACGCAATATATTTTTAAATTAAATTACTTCAATTATTTTGGGAAAATAATGCTAATCGAATAATCTTTAACATATAATTGATTGCGTAAAAAATGTATTTATTTTTTACATTTTGGAAAAATATGTAATTTATAGAATAATTATATTTGATTTAATCTTTTTATATTTTTTGTATCTAATTAATATCTATATATAAAAAACAGTAATTAAGAAGGAAAAAAGTAGAAAAGTCTTAGCTCGACATGTCGTTCCTAAGACACTTAATCTTTATATCCGTTGATATATGTATATATATTTTTCGGATTTATACATATATCGTTCGCATCGAATCGAACGTATTTCTCCGTCTTTTCCAATTTCGTTCTTAGAAATGGAGTTTCGATGGAGTTGATGAGGTTTCCTCTAGAAAATACACACTCGACGTGGGTACGCTGGATGGCGGGGTTGCCAGGGGTAAGGGGAGGACCGGTCTCAAAGTTTCTTTTTTTTTCTTCGCGGGGGAATGTATCTCGGGGGCAAGAGTGGTACGAGTCAAGGGGTTTGGTCAGCAGCAGAGATGGACCACGCGATTCTATTGGTCAGATGTGATGCGCATGAGCCGTGGGGGGTGAATGAGAAACGACGGCAACCTGCAATATAACCTGAAGAAAGACTCGATCGGAGTCAGGTCACGTAATGTTCCTCCACCTCTTCGGGCTCTACTTTATAACTTCTATTAATCCTTTCGCATCGGGGCTTAGGTTGTCCTAATGAAAAATCCCTTTCTCACGACTAAATACGGCTATTGTTTCGTCTTTTTGTATGTACGCGAGAGGATGAAAGTTCCGGTAGTCGTTTCGCAAAGATTTATATCTAATAAATCGCGGGACGTGACGATTTTCCGAGTTATCGCGGCTATGCCGAACTGAAATTAGCTACCGGCGCGGCAGCGCTCGAACCATCTAAAGGGCTAATTAGTATCGCTGATTAACAGCAATAATACTACGGGATTATGTTTCTTCAAAGAGTTATCTTGTCGGATATCGCGGAGGTGGGTGGATTAATTGGGTCAACGATTGCTTAATGCTAGGAACTGAAAATCCGGGCCGGGTGGGTAGAAGGTATAGAAGGTAGGGCCGACGACCCCTTCCCGAGCCATTCTCGTGGAAAATGAACAGAGAAGTTGTAGCATGAACCATCGCCACGACATCTGCGCTAATTTCACACCGAGCTGACTGCGTCCAGCGAGCTACCCACCTACCCGAATGGCCCGCTATCCTGATTGACTGCTTGCTTCGCCACGGTAGTAGCGCTAATAATCAGGCAAGAGTTGCCGCACGCAATGTCCATCCGGACATTGGAAACCTCGGCTTCGAATTATTGACTTACCGCAAAGCGTTATTACGATTCTCATTAAAACGATTGTGGAAACATGCACATCGTTAATTATATAGTTATCATATTTTTTTATAGTAACAAATGATTTATTTTCATTCTATAATATTCGTCGTGAAAAATTTGGTGCATATGTCATCTTACATTCTCGCCATTATTTGCACGATTATTACATAATGCATTTGCATTGTATGCAAAAGTAGAACTTTGTCATATTTTTATTACTTCTTACTTTAGTAAATTTCAATAAATATTACAAATAAAATAAGAATATTATTAATTATAGTTGTTTACTAAATATAAAATTAGCTAATTGTCGTGACTTTATAATAATTTTTAATTCCGATGTATAATCGTGAATTATTTATAAATATAATGTTATTTATATGAATTGATTACATATAAAAAAATTACATTTTTACATAAATTATTATAGATAAAACTATTAAGATATATCTTTCTCTTTTTAAATATATTTTTCCTCTCACAAAAATATCTAAAGCAAATATCAAACTTCCAAAATCACGATTATTCTTAACTCAAGTAAGGTAAGAAGTAATAATAATAAGAAAGTAGCAATAAAACGTTGTTGCATCAAGATCAGATTTTTACTGATGTCGTCGACATCAGTATTATTTTCCGCAGCATCAATTTTTGCGTCTGTGTGTGCGGGAAGTCGTTTTTTTGTCGCGAACGAATCCGTGGTGGAGAGGATACGTTTCTTTCGTTATTGAAGAAAACACCGACAGCGCTATAAGTTACGGGCGAATATAAGAAAAGGACCGACAGGGGGGGGGGGGCAAGGTGGCGGCGGAGTGGTACGTGCATCAAGGAGTTTGGGTCCTGACATATAATACAGAATCGACAGTCGATGGGTTTCGTGAGTCTGACAAGGGGGAGCAAGAGCGCGGTCGGCGGGAGGGGGGAGGGGAAGGGGGGTAACAGGAGGATACGACGAGATGGCGCGGCGTAGAATCCGGCGGGGGGACGGAGAAGGGGGACGGGGGATCCTGGCCGGAGGTGGAAGAGGAGAGGGTGGTGGAACAGGAAGCCACCCCCTCGAGGTTCGCTCGTGCCGCGCAGCACAATATCGCGGCAACATAACTCTTCTCCCCTCGTTCATTCCCCGCAACCCAGCGGAACGGCAGAAACATCAACCCTCATCCTCCGCGCCGGGTCGCTTCCCCCCCGACCCCGATCCTCCCCGTTTCCACCCGCACGGCCCCCCGCTCGCTCGCTCCCCCTGTCCTCACTCCTCCCTTGCCCTTGCCGGAGAGCGCCCGACCGCCTCTCTTGTCCTCTTCCTGCCCCAACTTCATCCCTCGGTCCCCTCCTCACACGCGCGCGCCAGGCTTCATCCAGCTACACCTCCGTCCCGCCCGCTTTGTTTCAATAATACTGTTTATATTGGAACGCGAAGCATTGATCTGTTTGCGCGGCGACCGCCTCGTGTCCGTCGTGCTCGAAGATGGACATATCGTATGTATGGGCTGTATGGGCAGGGGTAGTTCCGTACTTCCGATGTTTTAGGTACGGGCCGAACTGAGCAGACCAGACCTATAAGAATAGATATATGATATATTTAACGGCATTTATCGCTGAACTTCAGCAAGATAAAAGTAGTGATATAATGAATATATAACATTTAAAATATAATATACATAGGTAAAGGTTTTTGAAAAGTTTGCATTTATCATGCATTTTTACGTAAGTATGAGCTTCTCAAGAATAACAATGTCATAAATGCAGATAAACAATCAAACAATAGATATTGGAATATAAAGGAAATTGTTTTTACATGCACAGTTAAAGTTAAGTATTGTAAATGATTTTGAAAATCGTGAATAAGAATGAATGGAGTTGATCTGTCTATTGCGTTAAAAAATGAAATACTTTGCTGTTATTCACGTTGCAGTAAATTAAGTAAAAGATTACAACATTGACATTGAATTCTTTTTTTTGCTTTGCGAAAAGTATTTAAAAAAGAAATAAGAAATACATATTTTCTTACGCGATATTGTGAAGTAATTCGTACATTACCAGCAAATACGGTAAAAATAAATCTTGATAATGCCGGGAAGTGCTACATAGGGTGTCTCTGATTCATCGTTGTTCCTTTTAATGGGGATACTAGAGGTTAAATTAAAAAGAATGGTGATTACTGTAATGTGAAGATATCCGCGATATCTTTGAATTACAAATAATCACATAACCAAGATTTCAATGACTAAAATCTAAATAGTATTAATATATAACAGAAAGGATTTTTAATAGAATTTTTAATGAAATTATCTTTAACTGAGACATTATTCTTTTTTATTACACATATAAAATATTTATTAAGATAAAATAATAATTAAATGACAAATAAGTAAATAGTATGAAATTGGTTTTTGTGAAAATAGAAAACGAAATATAAAGTTACTGTAGAATTCGAGCAATTTATGACTTCCGAGTAGTTAATCTCTTAATGATGCGGCCATATTTTTCTTAATAACAAATGGCAGTCTGGAGGAGCTGCGTCCGCCATTGCGCAAAAAGTCATCTGCTTTTGAGCGAGCGATATCATTTTTCTTGATCATGTCTGTTAGGGTACCTTGCTGAAGGGTGAGTTGGAGGGATACTGAGGGTCGGACCCTCGATGCTGAGTCTTACATCTTCCCGACTCCGCCTTGGCTCCCGCTTTGATCAGCCCACAATCCCAAACACCCACTATTATGGACGATCAATCCAAAAAATGGACCTAGTAATTTATCCTAGGAAGCGATTACCGCGCCATGATTATCGAACTCTTTCTCGCACACATCCAAGCTATCTCTCTTTTAAAATATAGGAGTCTCGCTTATCTCCCGAGCAAATATTTTAACATAAAACGAGTAACAAGGAAAATATAGTTTGCAAATAAATTCCTCTCGATCACGTAATCTCGTCTTCCTAAGAATCCTCATCATAATTTTTAAATATTACTTTTAGTGCCGAAGGTAGCTTGTATGATTCTCAATTTTGTGTTTTTTCTCATATCCGAATGTAGCTACTCAATTCTGAATTTTATTTCTTTTTTCATATCGTGATCGCATTGACAAATAATAGTATCTGTAAATACTCATTTCAATTTTATTGTTGTCAATTACCGAGAAAATTGGTAAGTTATTCACATTTTTTTCGATAACTTTCGTTGCTGAAGCGAAGCGGACTGTAACATGACGGTCTAAAGAGGGACTGTAACGAGGATGACCGCATTATTCAGGACGCGTTTGGAACAACATGGCAGCGGAAACCTAGGGGGTGCTATGGATGGTAAGAAGGGGGAGAGCAGCAATCTTCTTGGCGCGTCTCTCCCATGCAGCCAACAATCCGCGTCGATAAATAAAGGATTGGCTGCTCCTCGGTCAATATTGATTTTTAAATTGACCGCCGAGCGAATCCGCGCCTTCCCGCTTCCTCTCGCGATAGGAAGAGAGAGATAGGGAGAAAAGAGAAAATGCGAAAGAGAGAGGCGGAAGAATCCACCCTCGAACTCTCGCGCGCGTTCATCTATGTGTCCGTTCACCCGTGTATGCACGTATATATATACACACACACGTGCGTATGTGTGCGTGCGTGCATATGTGTCTCGCCGTGCCTGCGCTCGCGCTTACCTCCTCGCGGACGAGTGTGTACACATTCGGATAGAAATTCAGACCGCCACCGCACCGGCTGCCGGTATACATGGAATTTGATTATAAATAAATGCGAGCGGGGGTGAAGCCCGGAGCCAGCCCAACCAACCATCTCGCGTGGTGCACACGGGGATGGAAAGAGGGTAGAGAGGACCGGAAAGAGAAGGCAAGCGAGGGGACGGGGGCGGGGAGATCAGGGGAGAGATCGGGGGGAGGGCGGGAGGGGTGCAGCTAGGGTAGCGGTCCACTCCGTTGCATCCATAATGCAGAGACACGGTGTGTTTGCGTTCCCCTAAACATCCCTTGTGTGTTTTCGGATACTCTTGATGCCCGGTTTGTCTGCCCGGAGTTTCCACTACGAAATTCCGTTATCGCTCTTATGCATGTATATCCGCGTCGTCCACGGAGATTTGCTTTTGAATTTTCGAGGCCGGCTATTTCGGCCATGCGCTTTCGCACTCATGGCCGGCGTGCGATCGTGCCGCGAATGTCACAGGTCGAAAATCGCACGAAGGTGAAACAGATTGAGCTAAGCGTGCGGATTTAGACCAGAATCGGAAATGACGAATTAAAGGCTAACGGTTACACGGATATTTACGTATGTTTTTGTTCCATCTTATCTACATCCCGTCTCGTATATAAGAAAATTATGAATAAAGAGGCTGAAGTTGAAAGGATCCAATAATTCCCTGTGTGAACACCGCGTATAAATATAAGAAAATATAATATATTTGAAAATTGTAGATAAAAAACTACCCATATATTTTATAATTAAACAGCTATTGCATGAAAGTTAACGTGCGTTTAACGTACCCATTGTGGCAACTGATGAAATGTATAATTTAGTTAGCGGTATGTATAGCCTGACGGAGGGCAACCAGCTTATCGAGGATATTCACCGAGAGACGGCGCAAAGGGGATCGCACGCAGAACGATTAAAGATTCTTTGATGTTCTCCTAAAATGTTCCCACTGAAAGGCTAACGTGTCCCGAGCAATTTCTGCAGGTGAGGAGGTTCTAGATTCTCGCACGCAGGGGGTCGTACGCTTCATTTAATTGTGGGAATTCGAACTTTACGGGGAAACTTCTGAACCGCTTAATAACTTGAGGAATCCTTATGTATGCCTTAATGTTGAGGTAGAATAGGTAAATTGAAATCACGATATCACGAACTAGGTGAGTTTCCTGAAAATTATTGCATGGTATATATTTGATTATACATATTTTTTAAATTATTGATTAAAAATATTTATTTACCAAGAACATCACTTTGATAGTATGACGACAAAATAAAAATAGAATAGAACAAAAACTTAATTTAAATTTCTTTTATCGAGTCCAAATAGTACAATCTTTTCTGAAGCATATTATTTAGGTATACGTATGATTGCTGGTTAATCATTATTGTTATTAAATCTTAAAGTAAAGTTGATTATTTATTAAATATTTTAATATAAGTTTTATATTTGTTACATATTTGTGTCATTTATTATGACACAATTAATGTTCAATTAATCTATACGTGTTCAGCTTTTACTGAAAAGAAAATATCTTCTTGAGCTAAGTAAACGATAAGATTTTGAATTGTCAAGATTTAGGAGCGTTTTGCGGCGCGAATTCGAAAGATAGATAACATTGCGTTGTTACTGGTTTTGCTGTGCCTCAGCTATGGAAAGACAAAGGCAGAGGTGGAAATGGAAGATGTAAGAGCAGATAGAATGGAAGGAACCCTCCTCCTCCCCTGCGTGCGAGACGAAAGGAGAGGACGATCGCGCGTGTGTGCATCAGGGAGGAGGAATGGCAGAGTAGAGAGTAAAACGGGGAGCGCGAGAATGGGCACGGGTATATACACGCGCGCGCGCGCGCACACACAGAGAAATTCATCCCTGAGAATCGAGGCTGTGTGTCCACTAGTATGGCGGCTGGCCGCTCAATGCACTCTCCACCCCCCGAGCTGACCGACGCCGGGCGTCGCGGCGGCCAGCCCCTACACGCCCGTTGCCATAGAAACGCGCTGTCATTAAAGCATCGCCTTATCATAACCGACGCGCGTCCTTTCTCTCTCTCTCCCTCCTCGGCCGCCATCTTTACACCCCCCTTGGGCTATCCCGTTGGGGAACCAGAGGCTGCTGCTACAACCCACTCTCCGTTTCTCACCGCGTTTTCCTCCCTTCCTCGTTCGCTCTCGCTCCCTGTCTCTCCCTCGCGCTCACTATACGCTTTCCCGGCGCGGCGGCGGGCACGCTGTCCACGTTTCTCGTTCTGTCTTACTTGCTTGCGGGTAGCGGTCGCGTGCGTGATGACGGAGATGGTGGGGACGCGCGGAGGGCGGAAGTTGGACGACGCGACGCGGCGGATCCTTTCGTCCTTCGGGCGACGTTCTCGCGCTCAAACTATCACCGGACCGCGAGTTGCATGACTAGTTGGGTATATCCTAAATTGCGTCGGAGTACAACACACACACACACAACTTGGCAAGGAAACGCGCACAATCTTTCTGTTTTGATAGTAGCTAACATACGATACTTTCGCGCGTATATAAAAATAGTTGATTATCGCAAATTAATTTTTCAAATTAGGAATATATGAAAATTAATATGTAATTAATTAATCATCATTAATGATCATTAATCATCATTATCGAGATAAATAGGATACCATACGAATAAGCAAGTACTAAGCACTAAAATGATAAGCAGGCCAAATATGAATAAAAGAGGAAAACGATCAAATTTTAGTTACACTATCGTAATAATATTACATACTTAGAAGATTATTCATTAAGACAAAGATAAGATGATAGAGAAAAAAAGATTATTTGGAGTTTTCACAATTAGAAATAGTTCGTCATTTGCGAATACATCTTTTGAAGAAGCATTTAATAAACATTAAAAAATTTTTTAAATAAAAAAAATATAACGAAAGGTATTAAAATAAAATATATTTAAACATTATACTTTATATATCGTACATACATTATAAGAATAAATATATAATTAATGTTTATTAATCGGTCTATTTTGCTTCATTATATTTATCTTTTTATATGATTTGTAGACATTTTGAAAGATGTATTTATTTCATTTTGAATTACGATCGCACACATATACATATATATGTAATCAGGAGTGTCTAATTCGAACCTGGAGCATTGAGCGATATGTACAGGTCTGGATCTAAGGGAGATCGTTCTGTTGGAACTACGAGATCGTGCGCGCGCGCGCGCGTCGCGCTGAACCGGAACTGGAGTGTATTTCTGTGTATCTCATTAATTTTATTCTATATAATACGGCATCCAGAGTGCGGCCGCCCTTGACACGGCGGTGCCCGCTGATTAATGAAGTCGGCTTGCCATTTCAAAAGTGTATCCCTACCGCGGAATTCGGGTTTGACGCGCAGCTTTTCTCAGAGAATCTTTGATTTATCGTTCCAATAACACGCGAATAATCGAAACTGGCGCGAGGCGCCGCGAACTTTGTGGAGGCATTAGGAATAATTAATTGTCGCTGAAACCCTTAACGCGACGGTGCGGTGAGTCGAAACACGGAAGCGAACGACCTGGCGGGAAGCTTTTTAATGCCAGCCGGGATATAATCCGTCTCGCAAGATTTAATATTTGGTTGGATATAGATTTATGTTTTAAAATGCTATCACACATATTGCACGTGCAAACTACATGTAAATTTATATGCTATTTCTTTTTTGAAATCTGATTAAATTATATATTGCCTTTTTTTTTATAAAAAGCTCTGATATCAATATTTTTTTGCTGGCTAAATCTTGATCATATGTAATTTAAAATTTTGTTTATTTTAAACACCATTTAGAAAAAAAAGGCTTGAAATTCTTTAATATGATAAATTAAGAAATGATCGTATATTGACAAAAATGGATAATATTCAGTCAATTCTTTAAAATCTCGCACATAATTTTTCCAAAATATGACAACTTGTATCAACATGATTTAAATCAAAGATTTATTCCGCGACAAAAAATTCTAAATTCTGTGATTACATCGCAAAATATTGTCGGCGCATATATTTAAACGATTACATGCGCACGCGTGTGTCGGCGACGTGTCGGGACATATTTGTCCACGTGGCGGTCTTACCCTTTATTCCCTATTCTCATCCTTCGCCGTCGTGACCCTGCCGCCGGGTGACCCATCCCTCTTAACTCTCCTCTCTCCTACGACAGAGACTCCGGAGTGGGTCGCGAGTCACGGCCCTCCACGGAATAACGAGTCTCATTAATCCAATTAACCAGTAAATAATGGGATAGCATTTTCGTATTTACGAGAGAATACTTGGCCGGCCCTAATGGAGTTTTGAGCTGACTATCAATATATTCCTGCTGGCGCGGCGCGAGGGAACAAAGTACGGGTCACTCTCTCACTTAGTTAACCGGGCTTCGGAGCCGGGGAAGGTTAGCGTCCCCGGACTGGCTGGAGGACATCGATCTCGGTTCCTTCTTAGTTCACGGAATCTGATTTTCCCGAAACACGTCTGATTATATGTTCGCGCCGTCACGTTACTACAGATTTTTGCACGAACGAATAAATAGAATCACCATTCGTTCGATTGCTTCGGAAAATGTTTGTATAAATATAAATTCGACTTTTGCTACTTTTTCTCACCTTTAAATTTTATTCCATTTCATTCTATTTTAGAAAAACGAATCAAGTCGACATATCGTAATTTGTAAGATAGAATAAGTTTTACAACTAGATCTGAAAACTATGGATACTTGTTTCGCTGCTCCGTTTGCAGATATTTAGAAGCGCTATACGTATAGCGACGTTCTATATGTGTTGAGGTACGCTTTCTACAACTTTTGCAATCGATCTCGCCACCCGCGAGAGTCGATACGTAAATACTAGACTACGTCGTAGACATGAAACTTCTCGCACCGTAGTTTGGAAAATTTTCGAATTGATCACGTCTTTAATGCAGCTCTGATTAATACATGTAATTTAAGTACATTTATATATATCTGCATTTACTTGTCCGACCTTATTTCATTTTATTTAGTTTATATGTTGCGTCTAATGCATAAAATATGTTTCGGGTGGATTTATATTTTGTGATAGAATCCAAAGGACAGAATCGCACTTATAATTTTATATGTATGTAAAAAAAAAAACAAGAAATGTTTTTTATTCTCTTATATTACATGGTGTTGTTTGCCAATATGAAAGAGAAATTTACTTTAAGCAACATACGAGCGGCGTGTAGAGTGTAAATTTTTAACTTTAGCGCGCACAGACGATTTAGCTTGAAGTTTACTGATAAAGTCGAACAGCGCGTTGCGAATAGTGAGTACGCGATGCTGGCTTAATGAAAATTGTTTACACCCTTAATGGTAATCTTTGAGCAGAATTGCTTTCGCTCCTTTCCCCGCCGCGTCCGCGGAAATTCTGGTACGTAGCTGATGGCGAGCGGCGGAGAGGGAAGTTAGATCGCGGAGCACATTCGGCGCACGTTTCTCCTTTAGATCTGGGGAGCGTTAAGGATATCTATTTGTGTCGCCCGCTAGGTGGAAGCAATAGAAATTACAGCGGACCACGTTCTGGGTTGGCTCATGATTTGCATATTCGTTTGAAACAATATCCTCCGGGTGAGCACGGCGGTAGGTCGTTTTAACGCGGCAGGGGCGCCGGCAGCGTGGAGGGGGAGTTTGTCGCCTTCTATATGGAACGGAGGGGCGCGGGAGGTAAGGGAAACAGAGAAAGAGACATGGCAGTGGCAAGGGGCAAAGTGGTGGCGGTGTTCGACTGTTTCAATTAAAATAAGCATACGCCGCCAGCGAGCCAATACCGACCACCGTTTCTTTCTTTCAGCCACCCATCAGCGTACTCTCTCTCTCTCTTTCTCTGTCTCTCCCTTTCGAGAAGGTCGAAAAAAGTTATCCCTCGTCCGGGTATATTACTCAGTGTCGTCGAGATCTGAATGCGAAAGCAGCCGTTGAAGCTTGATGACATTAATACACATTTCTTTGCGATCGATAACACGATTTATTGAAAGACACGAAGCAATCGTCGTTTATCTCTTTCTCTCTCTTTAGAAATCAAGGAAATATAGAAATCGAGGCAAAATATTAATTCTGAATAAATGTCTATATTAATACGCGTTGTGAATATATTATCTTTCTACGATTTTAAGTATCCTGTCCGCGATCGTTTTGAAATTTATAAGGGAAATGGGGGTGTCAGTGAAATAACGGCAAATAGGCTAATATTTTCAGACATCCGCTTCTCCTCCGTCTATTCTCGATGCTTCTGCGCATCCTTCCCCGAGAGAACGTGTACATATAAGATACTTTAAATGGGAAATCGAAACGCTTCGCAGATAACTCTCCTTGGGTGAGAATGTATTCAAAATGGCTGCCAGGCGGGTGAGAGCGTTATGGATAGGAAGGAGACGGTGCTAAATCCCCTATGATGATACGAAACATATTCTACTTCTAAAGAACCCAAAGGCCGACTCCCTCACATCGGCTATAAAATAAAGTTCATCGTTTTTATCTCTCCCTAGTCCTCCGGAATTTAATCGAAGATGGCGGATGCAAATGCGCACGTCAAGGATACTTTTTAATACTTAAAGTGTGACTGAATAAAAGTCGATTTATATTTTTTAAACTATCAAACGTAAATAGTATTAAAATTCGGAAAGTTTATGCTAATAAGATACTTGTGTCAAACGTTATTATGAATTATTTGATTGAATATATAAGTAATATTGAATAATAAGTAAAACTAGAAATGTATACTACATTAAATAGAACTATGTAAAAAATGTTTGTTGTAAAACTAACACAACCGTGATGCTTTGTTTGTTACAGGTAAGTCAATAGTTATGTCAAACGTGTATCATCTTTTCATACAAGTCTGCAACATCCTATCTTCCCTGTCGCCACCTCGCAAAGCGTATAAAGCACCGTCAGTGCGATCACGCGTGGATACATTTGCGCACAAGATGCCAATAAAAAGCGATGAGACAACATAAGGATAAGAAATGGTAAGTTCGCGGTAGGGGTGTTGACAGTAGGTGACGTCCCCCTTTTCTCTCTTTTACATTATGTCGACATTGCCCCTCCTGATTTATCGGATTGACTAAACGCGTCCAATATCGCGAAACGTTTTCGACACATTTAAAGGGCCGGTTTTTCTTTGTTGCGTCGCTGTAAATCGCGTCGGAATGAAATAGAGATAATAATCTTTTCCTCCCTTTCCTCCTTTTTCTGTCTAATATTATCCTATTTACAGAATTAATAGTATCTTATATACATATATGTAAAATAGCTCATGATAGGTAAATATTTCCTCTGTTATTTATCATTTCGTAGATACAAGGAAAATCAATTAACCTTTTTATCATGAAGAATAAGACTTTAGTGCCCCTAGAAAGCTTACAATAAAAAAAAAATAAGTCCATTAGTCACGGAAATATATATTATATATATTTCTTTACTATATTACAATGAGTTTTACAATATCATTTGCTATATCATATAATCGATGCTGAACATTCAATTGCTCAATATGTTTTCATCATTAAGCAGAACAATATTTGTTAATAATTCTAGTACATGTATAATGTCTAGAAAAGCAACGTATTTATATTAGAAGCTGGATATAACGAGCGTACGAACACATTTTCAGTCGTGTTTGGTACGAATGCCTTTTTTTCTTCGCTCTCCTCGTTCGCTTTTAGCGCATCGCAGTAACGGCATCGTTGAGCTGCGTAAAGGATAATCCTCGATAACGATGTCGTACATTCCGAAAACGGCGTCACAGAGGGTGGATCGATATGTATTTTACGTAAGGGTGACCATTCGTTTCATATTTGCTTTTGTTAGAAACGTCGTGTTAGCGCGTCGACGGATATAACGTGCGAACTAATGCAAACGTCGTCGCGCACGTGTTAAGCGGATATCGGGAACGCGAGACCGGAGATGTATCCGTCTATCCAGAAAATAATCCAGCGATAGCATCTTCTCGCGTTGCCGCATCCATAAACGGCGAGGTAGTGTCATTTTAGGGTTGACACAAGAACGGGGGGGACGGCTTCACGGCGCGTCCCGGAGATTAAAGATTATTTACGAGATGACGATAACGTTTTTAACGATAACATCTAACGATCGGTCTTCTCAAAGGGGAGAAACCCACCAACCGTTTTCACGACAGACTAAGCGAGAAATGCCGTTCGTCACGATGCATTCATTTGTCTATTGGCTGGTGCCTCTGACAGCCGTTTGGCTCCGATGCTAGCGAAACGTTGCAACCACTCGCGGAGATAGTTATTAATTGTCACAACTATGGCGCATGCTGTTAGTATCAGCAACTACTTTGACCATACTTTAATTTATTTTTTACTTTTTTCTGGTTTCAGAAAAAAAATCAATTAAGATTAAACTGTTAAGAACTGCAAATTGTTATTTGCAAAAATTTTAATGCTTAATTTTTAATTGTTCTGAAAGCAAAGAGGATTAATTATATAAGATTAGTGTAAATAATGCATTAGTATAACGTCATTCGGGTAAGATTCTTTGCGTGGCAGAGTGTTGCAGGCTCTCGGCTGAGGGTACGAAAGGGGTTTGGTGCGTCATGAGGCAAGGGAGGCGCGAAAAGGGATGATACATAGAGAGATGGTCGCAGGCCTCTTCTTCACGGTGTGCTGGGAAGGAGGCAAGGGGGATGTTGTTATTTACGGTATTTAGATAACCGGCTTACGTAGGGCCCTCACACCCCCCCATTGGCCGTGATCCCGCGCCCGAGATAGCGCCGGCACAGTGTCACCGGCAACCTGCAAGAGAGTGTGGAGCGAGAGGTTCTCCGTGCGCATTCGACTTGTAGATTATTATAACGAGCATCGCGTTGCATTAGCATATGTATCTGTTCTCCCGGGAAACCCACGGCGTGGCGGCTACCGCCGCCGCTGTTGCTATTGCTATGCCGTTGCTGCTGATGCTGCTGGTGCTGCTGACGCAGTATTATATCAGAGAATTACTTCTCTTCTACTCCACTACCCTAACTGCATCTCCGACCGCAATGCACTTTTCCGCCTGTTCATGCCGCGACGCTTCTGTCTATTCAGTCGTTCGGTCTGTCGCATGATATATCGCGGTTTTCCAGATTTTCTAGATTAGCATGGACTACTAAATATAATTACACAGAGTCACAGATTAGGTACAATTTGATTGTCCCGAGAATCTAGAAAGTAGAATTTATGGAGATATTTAATCGTTTAGCAAATCAGACAAGTTTTTTGCGCAAATATACATTTTATTCTCGTTAAAATATTAAAGTTTACTTAACAATTTAACGATATGTCGACAGATAGATCGAATGACTTTCGCTTTGTTTGCTCGATTCATTATAGATTTATTGTTCGATACTGACTAATGAATTTTTAATCATGAATTGTCTGAAGTTTGTAAATTTAATTAATTTGACCAAACAATATTTTGTTAATGATTGAAATGTTTGTTAAAATTAACACTTGCTTTCATCTAAATAAATTATTTTTATCGATATATTGGCAATACGGTACCAAAATCTAAATCATATAAATTTTTGAGAAAAAATTATTTGCAAAATTATTGGGGCTCTACAAAGATCACGAATATATAGCAAACGTAACATAAGAATTAAAATTCTATTAATATCATAAGAAATATAATCACGAAATGCCATGTTTTCAATTTTTCTTCTGTAAATACAAGATTAAAAAAATAATTTTACAGATATATTGTTTTAATTCGTTTTGTAATTGCATAGCCATGTGCAAGCACGATTGAGAAAAATACTAAGCTTAACGATAACAAGCGGAAGTCGGTGTGAGAATTGGATTTCGGGAAACGGCAGATTTTGCTTGATATTATCTAATTGAGCTAACAGGGAAAGGATACGTCGTTCTGCTCTAACTTCATGGTCGGTCGCGCGTATCTTCCGGGAAGAGTAGATCCGATCTGCGTTATTTCTCGCGTGTTTGAAATAGATTTTGGAAAGTGGTACGAGTTTTGATGCTATCTAACACTGCTAAGAAACTTCGAGTCTTTTACAAGTCAAAGGTGTCGGCAAATAAATAAAGAACTTTTATCGTTACTATTTGCTATAAACAGTATAAACAATAGGTATTTAAAATAGAAAGTTATAAATTTGCGTTATATGTATATAAAAAAGAAGAATGAAGTAAAAAATACAGTAATTATTGTGGCACAGTTATAGAGAAAGGAAGACCTAATAAACTTCAATAAAAGGTACTATCAATCGAACAGATGAAAGAATGCGTATAAATCCGCCTTTGAGTGCATAGCAGTGTGCACAGCGAATACTTCGGGAGGAAAAACGCCGTAGACACATACACATACCGTTCTTTGTTTCCCTCGCGTGTTACTCTTTTGTTCATCCGTTAGCCCCGATAGCGATGTCGAACGAAGCGAACGATCTCTCGCTCCGGTCCGGCATGGTCGGCGGAGCGACTCGTTGTGATCCGATAAACGGATAGATATCCGTCCGCCTGCCTAACCGGTACCACTATAATTAACGCTGACCTCCTGGCGACCCACCGGCAATTTTAGTAAGCAAACGATACGAAACACGGACAATCATAATAATCGCGGGCAAATCTTTCGACTTGTCAATCAGCCGACTGACACACGATGGTGGGTTGTTACCCACCACGAGCCCCGGCTCCGGGTTTGCGTGTCTTGAAACGCGGCGTTGCACGCCAACTTTGCGAATGCTCGGCTATTAGCCGTGCTTTTCTTACTTCCTCGTTCAAGCCCCTCCGTGTGCATCCTCCTCGTTGCATCCTTTTGGCGTGTGTAGTCTCGGTATTTACGATAACACCGAGGAGTACACCATTCCGACGTCGTCCGAGCACAATCCAGGGATAGCAGGTGGTTACTCGTTATGCGTTCGCGGCTAGTTTGATCTGTACATTGCTGAGTTTGAATCTCGGAAGTAAAGTTTTTTTTTTATTACAGATAAAATAACTACTAGATTTCTTGTTTAATTATTCTTCTCTCTGTCTTCCTCTTTCTCTCTGTATGTTTGATATAACATCCTTAAAAGTTTGAATGTACAGAGGAAATGCCTCGCGCATGATTCAGAGCCAGAAAATATTGCTTCGCTTTCGTTACGGTCCTTTGGTGATTCGTCGAAATGGTTCGTGGGTGAAATCACAATTATCGGATCGTGGCACGACACGGATTCACATACGGTTACAATGGGATACTCGAGTGAGATACAATGTGTATGAGCTTTATTGTCCCCTTGAAAGCATCGGTCAGTTCGGTCCATCTGCTGACCCAGCGATAGTTGCTATACTGCACTACTGTAGTCGTCAGTTGCATCGGTTGCAACAAATTCCTAGTAAACGTGCACCCGATACACCATTCGTCCAAAAACTTATAATTCGTTCAAATACGATATATAAATTTATTGTTATGAATATCTCGCGATAAGCTATCTAAACTTTTTTTATATGAATGAATTTGTATCTGTAAACCCGATATATTTTTCATGAAGAATATTTAAACAGGAGTTATAAGAACATTATAAATGTATATAACATTTAATATATTCTTACTGAAAAACATATATTAACCTTCGAGTTGACATAATTGTAATCTGTCATAACATTATCAATTCGCGTTAGCAATATAATGAAATATGAATTCGAGCGATAGTAATCAAGATGATTACGTGTAAGAAATCGGTCTCCGTGATTACAGAAGTCAATCAGCCTCCAGGGAGGATCATTAAATTGCAAATGCAAATGGTGAATGGTAAAGCCCAACGAGGGTGCACCAAGTGGGCGCTAATATGCGCCAGATCCATTAATCATAACCCGAGGGATTCTACGAGCAAGGACATTCGTTCGCGTGTGTATGAGAATAGACACACACTGAGCTGCGTACGCGTGCGAGCGTGCGCGGCCTAAAACTGAAACAGGTTAACGTTAGACACTCCCCGTTGCACGTTGGGGGACATTCAGCATTGTTCGTGGCGCCGGGCTACCCTAAATATTAACAATGAGCGAACAGGGGTCAGTACAACCCTCGAAAACTTTCTCTAATTCCCCGTCCCCCGAACCCCATCTCCTTCTCGTCTCCTGATCTCCCCGCTTCACTCCCCCCTCTCGTATCTTCTCGTCTGTAGCTTCAACTTTTTGCTATACCGTACGCGAATCGCGCAGTTGCAGAATATCCGTACACGGGCCAGCAGATTATGAGAACAGTGCTCGTATTTTTATAAAATTATTCTAATCACACAACTGCCTATGAAATTAATCGATAACTGATTAATAGATTCGGTAGTAATAATCCATAATTTAGTAGAACTTACACGTCATCATAATTATGTATACTATAATTTATGCCGGTATTAATCTACAATGTGTATTAGCATGAAAATACTCAAAGTAACTTGATTATATAATATTGATACTATGCTAATATGCCGCAATGATTTACGTGCTATAATGACAAAGTAGATACAACATTGTCTAATATTTAAGAGCACTAATAATAAACAAATATTTTCAAATTATATCGAATTATTATAGCTGATCAAAAAATCATTGCGGCACGTTTAATGCTGCAGAGAATGTGCAATTCTTACAATTAGTAGAACGGTGCAAATCACTTGGGTATAAAGTGAGAAATCGGACAGTCATCGTTAGGTGAGTGCTTAAACCGTGGCAATATGAAAGGCGACATCCCTAAATGGACCAGTTGCGAAGAGAATATGTACTGCTCACGTGGCACGCGATTGCGCTCACAATGTGTTCCCATATACGGTGGTATACATGTGTTCTGGCCCCAGTGGTTCTTCTCCTTCCGTTCCGTACTACCTTTTCCGGCTGTCGTGGATACTGCATTCCTTATCCGATCGGCCTCTGTTCACGTAGACGAGTCTTACCTGTCCAACGAAGAGAAATGTACATCGACGATAAAGTATCACCTATCTTTTGCAAAAATAGTTGTTCCCGTAACTTGTGGTAACAATGACGGTTTTTAGGCGACAATTATTTTGATGCAAGAGGAGTTGACACTGTCTAAAAGATTTGAAATACATTACATTGATAATTTCTCTCTCGAAATATTATATAGTTTTATACATATATTAGGTATAATAAAACAATTTTTAAATATTTTAAATTTAAAATTTTTTAAGATATTCATTGAAATATATTTAAAAAAAGTTATTTTATTACCTAATATATAAAACTATATTAAAATATATATTGAAAGAACAACGATGCAGAGTATTTGATCGTAACTGAAACGTCTTGTACAATATTTATCATGTGTGAGCAGACATACATTTATTCATTGCCTGCGAATATATGTGATATTTACATTATAATACTGCTACAGAACAATATACCGGTACAGTCGTACAGTCTTTATACAAATTGCGATCAATTACGTAGATATTTCGTTTCCTGATCAGTCAAACGTAGAAAACAGCATGTATGTAGATATTATAGATATTTCTGTCGATAATATTAATGAAACAATTTTCTTTTTCCGTTCCCGTTACATACAGGATATTTCAAAACTCGTAATTTCAATTTGAATAATAGATTGTTTGAATCCAACTTAGCGAGATAAGTCTAGGAGAATCACCGTATAGTACGTTTGAGTAACGATCAATTAAAATAGCAATCACTAATTCTTTTTTAATTAAAATAAAAACTTTTTTGTTACCGCGATAAGTTTGATGATAAATATTTTCTATATGTCCGCGAGCAAAATTATATTTCTAATATCGCTTTGTATAATAATATAGATATAGGTAGAAAATTAAATCAGTGGACGCGAGCGCGAACGCTCACAATGACAAGAAATCATATCTCCTCGAGGCGCAATTACACGATCACTTGGCACCGCTTTTTATTACGCGATAGAACGGAAGAGATGGTCGTTGAGCGTGCAGCAGCTGTCGGCGCGACGAAATAATCGTAATAGAATTGTCAAAATGTAGTCGCGCGTTGTTTTATGAGTGTGAATCGATGTGAATCGCGCCGGAGATGGGGGAGGACTTCTTTAGCGAGAGGCGCAACGGATCCGTGGAGAATCGTTTCCCCGGAGAATTACCGGGGTATTATATCGAGCTGGCAGGACGCGGCGCGGGATAGGGGTCTGGTGCAAATGGAGTAGCCCGGCGGAATATGCTAGTGTCACGAGGATGCTTACTAATACCTCGGATTATACAGATATCTCGACGGTATATCTTATTCGCGCGATCGCTACGGTTCGTATGTATACGTATGCCGCGTCTTTACGAAATTACCATATCGCGATAAAAGTCAGCGCGAGGGTTATCGTTATTTCTCGCGTAAGAAAATTGTGGGTACCAGTTACCAGATACCAAGCGATGCCGCATGAATTCATAAAATCGCTGTAGGAGAATTTGTATTTTCTTGTACTCGCTGTGTCTTGGGATATATCGGTAAAATAAAAAAACATATTTCATGGTTGTAAATTCAATTTTATATAGGGTTACATACGCGCGCGATGTTCTTATAAATTTAGAGAGTCTACTTCTTCTTGACAAAAAAAATACAGTTACTACAGTTATCTAAAACGTTATAAAGGTAATGGAACAGACGAAATTTTACATGATAAAGTGGAACATTCAAAATTCGAAATATATTGATTTATATGATCAAAGAGATCGGCAATTCTTGTACACTTTACTCGCAAGATGAGTTTTAAGATGAAAGTGGGGCTCTCACCGCGCTTTATTACACGGACATATAAGAGGCGTCGCGCCATTTTTTCCATTCGTTCAGATCGGCCGATTTGCTCGGACGACGAATATACATCGCACCCGTGTAGTGCGATGCTGGGGACAGAGAGAGGTCGGATTGTAGACAGTAGATGGGGTTACAGGGTTGCCAGATCGCGTAATGAAATATGCGTGACGAGAGGTCCCACGAGCCCCGGACTCGCTCTACTATTACTCAGTTCAGCTCAGCCCGGCGCGGTTCAGTTCTCCTCACGAAGGGTGGCACGTTATATTATTCAATTATGTCATTCGAGTTATACGCACGGGCCCGCCAAGGTGCGACGGGGAAATAGATCGAACGAACGAGGGGGAAAGAGACAGGAAGACGCGGCGTCCCCTTCTCTTCCTCCTACGAGCTGGCAACGCCGTATTTGTTGAGTAAGTGTTGGCTCCGTTTCCTGCTTTAAGGGCGCAGCCATTATGAAATTGTAGTTACTCGATTAATTTCACCCCGGGCGCGAATTATCATAAGATAATAGGCTCTCCCCCAAGTTCGTTCGTTCGCGCGCGCGGGGCCAAGTTAGCGGTTCAATGAAATGTTTTATTGCCAATTACGGTGCGCTATTGGCGTCCTACGCTGAAAGCACTTTGCTAATTATTCCGCATGGACAAGCCTTCCTTTAAATTATGTAAAAGATTTTAATTGCAATTAAAACGAGTGCCCCCAGCGAGTCCCGGGGTCCCGATAATGTACAGGACTATGGATTTGTAATTATAAATGCGCGTGACTACTTTGTTTCGCTATTATTATGAAATTATTATTATGAAATTGTTATAAGACTTCGAGAAGAACCTTTATCTCGTCTAAATTGTATCAACTACGGCAACTTATGCCACAAAAATTAATATTATTCCTTCACGCAAAAGAAATTTCGCCATGGGTCGGAGAAATACTTTACAATGAGGTGCGATCGGCCGAGAGGAGACGAGGCGACCGAAGGCAAAGATAATAAATCAGGGCGCAAGATTTCCCGTGCCGATGACAAACACAATAAGTCCCAATTTCGGTCATTTATATACGCTACGCCCGGGATAATATGACGGAGGATCCTTTGTGCACACACGAGGGGTACCACGCCGGGAGTACGGCGGACGCACACGAGTGACGTCACTTACAAGGACATAAATCAAAGCGGACGGACGAAAGTCCCGGATACGGCGCAGTGATGCTCCCCGGGGAAACCGTCTAGCTCGAAGTCCTCTTTTGACTCATTCAAGGCGAATTTGTGCGCGCTCCCATCCGACGTGCGCCAATTTCAAACGTACACGACAGTATATATATACGTACGAGTCCAAACCGCGCGGCATGTTATGTGCGGACAAAGTTTCGGGGACTGTTCCGGTTATTTCGCGATAAATTTCTCGCGAACTCGACGCAGGCGAGAGAAATCTCGCCGTGACAATATCGCGTTACAGAGGCTGGCTCCATAGGTATATATAACGATCGCAGTATTTTACGTCGTGAGAAACGAACTTTATGAATGATAAGTATACGAATCTAACTGAACGTCCACAAGTAAAATCGACAGGGGCTGTAGTGGTAGATCGTTCCGACTAGTTGGCACGAATCATGACTGTGATTCGTTCCCCCAATGTAGCGGCCACGCGTTGCTACGTTTCCGGTGAAGACGCGGATATTATATGATGCTGGCCTCTGCTGCCTGTTTCCGGATAACATCAACTTCTGGATCATTGATTCGACCGATCGTTTTTCATCCTGAGCATGGCTTGATGTCCCGACCGTTTATGCAAGCTTCACTTATTAGTCCCGTTTAGAAATACGCAATCATTTTATGTATTTAAAAATTATATGTATAAATTCGAACATATTTTCTATAATTAGTAATAATTAGGTACGTGATTAATATTATGCCAAAATTATCCAGTTCGATTTAATGCAAAATTGCCGAAAGTTATATCTATGTATATTTTTATTAATTTCTTCCATATTGAAGTTCTCACGCGCTCGTATCATTTCGTATAATTTACGAAGTAATAGATATGGCATTCAATCTTGTTATCGTATCCACCTCGCCATCCTTTGTCACGCGTTTGGGGAACGAAATGGTTTGCATGAAGATGCAGATGCGGTTATCATCAGGACGATCGTCCGACGAGGTGGGGATTAGCCTTTAAGTGAATCGTCAAATCGTTTCTGCCGCCCTTGGACTCGGTGCATGAACACATGTATCGCATGCTGTGCAAACAGATCGCGGGTGCACACCCTCTCTTCTCTCGGTAGCGTGAGCTGCTGCATCTCCTTCTTTTCCTGTGGGACCCCTTTTTATTTTCGCCCCGTCTCCCTTTCACTCCCCCGCGTGCTTTTTGTCGTTTCGATCTCTCTTTCCGATCCGTCGTTTCACCTTCGTCACTTGTCCAGGGGGAAGCAGGGAATAGGACCGTCGCGCTCTGTTTATCCAGCTGCCGTATTTAAATGTCGCTCTAACGCGCCGTAAAATTATATGCAAAAATCCCCATAAAATATGTAAGTCCCCCTCTAATGCACCGAGAAATTGTCGCGTTATATCGTCGCGCCTACGGGATTATTATATCGCTACGACGTTTTCATCTCCTACCATCGCTATAGTAGCGAAATAGGGTGTACGCTTTGGGTCCCGCCTGAAATTTAATGCGTAATTTATCTTCTCCACTAACTTCTTCCTTTTTTATCACACTTCGTTATCCTTATTTTTTATTTCGTCTCCCTTTTCTCATCACAATTGACTTCGTTTTTTCACGATGTAAACAGACATGATATTTTATTTTGCAACTGATTTAATGATGACAACTTTTATCGCTATACAGTCATTGTACAATAATCCGTAAATATTTGACAAAAACATCGTATGATGAGAAACCTGATAGATAAGCAATAAAAAGTGATAGGAATCTATTTAAGGTAAGAAGGTGGATAATTTGTCCATGGTAGCTAGCAAGAGCTGAATGGGATGCAAAGCAATTTGTTGGCAGCAGCTAACAGGTTGTCAGGTGTCGATGGGGGGCCTAATGTCAGCGGGGGTCCCGCTGCCTAGCGGTAGTAAGACCAGCGGCGCTTATTCGCCGACTCCCTGTAACTCCGCGCGTTATCCTTTTTTCGCTCCTTCGTTTTACCTTGTTTCGCTTCTCATTTAAATCAAGGACACATTAGTCAGCTTTTATTCTCTTCTCTTCCGTTTTTGTATAAAGTATATTTTGTCGCAATTTTCTATATGTATGAACACATGTATCGCATTCATTTTAAAGATTAAACGAATGCATAATATAACAACGCTTACAAATATCCGTACTTTATATAAAACGGAAGGAGATAAGAGCTGACAAAAGTAAATAGATGCAGATCTTACGATCGAGAAACCGAATACATAACTAATAAATTGCATGGAAAAAGCCACGTTTTTATTCAAGCTCGATATGATTATGTAAATATGTAAATATTGGAGAGAGAGAGAGAAAATAATAATGTATTGTATTAAAAAGAGAAACAATATACGCGACCACAAGAGAAATAGATTGAACGAATTCATATCGATGACGTCCGGTTTTTTAATTCCATTGTAATTTCAATATATATATAAGAACGATGCCACATGATGTATTTATCACCATACACCGGATGCAGATCAATATTCATAAGGTAGTTCGGTAGGAATCGCGTCACGCTTATTGACTGTGGCGGCCCAGCATTATTATTTTAATCAGTTCGTATAATGTCTCTGCAAATTACATAGTAGATTGGACTTAATGACCGGAAGAACTAACGCGGTGCGTCAGCAACGGATGAGAAATCACTATGAAACTGAAAAGAGGTCTTCTTATACGTATATAACCTTTATACGCGTAATGCATAATTTAAGTGTAAATGTTCTTTTAATCAATTACGCTTCAGTAGATTTGCTGTATATCCATTACTCTGCAATTATATATTTCGTCGTATTTTATTTAAATGAAAAGCATCTAGCACTTCAGATTTCTGTGTTAAACACATAAAGACAAGAGTAAATAATTTAATACGATTAACTGTAAAGATTGTGAGGATTTTTCGCGGCAATTAACGTAATATTGTCAATAAAACGCGGTAATTTTTCACCATTTAAGTTAATGTAAGCCTCGAACGTCTCGGCGACGATTTATACTCTTATCAACTTTCACACACAAAAGCGACGTTTAATTATCGACATATCACTGTCCGACTTAAGGCGTCGCCAGGAATACCAACGCGAAACGAGGACCCCCCTCTTGTTATTGATTGTTTCCTTGTTTATTGTATATATTAGATTTAATTCGAAGTTCCGGTAGATCAAGTCAGAGGGGAGGCTGGGATGTAGTGGTGTGCGTCGGCGAGGCTGCAATAACTGTCAAACGGTTTCCTCGTTTTTAAATCCCTCTTGTAAAGTAAAATGAGACAAGCCCAGCGGCTTCTATCTCTCTCTCTCTCTTTCCATCCCTCCCTCCCTCTTTCTCTCTCTGTCGTTCTCTTTGTCTATCTCTCTTTCTCTCTCTGCCTCTCCATCCTTCGTTCCGCGGAGGTCGGTAAAGCCAATCCCGTGCTGAGGGTTGCACAGCATAGAATCATGGTGTACGAGGGTAAGCGAGCGGGGAGCAGGAGGGAGTCATCCACCCCGATTCTCTCCCGGCGTTCTCTATCTCTGATAACTCACGTCAATACAACGCTACAACCTTCCAAGAGCCGGAGGTGCTCTCTCTCCTGAAGATTTACCGTTTGACAGTTTTATTGGCCGATGTCGATTGGATTTCGAAATCATGTCGTACCTCGCGATCTCTCGGCGATGCGAATTCTTCCGCTGGAATTAATATCAAATTTATTTGGATTCTTGCTCCATATGTTTCATAAACAAAAACAAAATAGGATGAGTTATAAATTTAAAATATAATAAGATTGAGAAAACATGTTATAAATCACGAATATTTTCAAATGTAATAGTTATTATTAATTTTTTAATGATTAACTAAAAATAAAGAACTGGGTTATGCGCTTTGAGGTTTCTGAAGATCTTTAAATCTGTCTCGCGTGTATCATAATGTGTGTTTCATAATTCGTATACACATTCAGTACACTTACACTAGTTTCCATTATTTTTTTGGATACACCTCCAATTAACAATATGAGTATATAATAAATGTGCAGAAACACGCAGGTGTGTATCTGCAAAAGAAAAGCATATATCGTTTCTCGACGTATATGATATTTTTGTTCCGCTAATGATTATTCGGTTTTGGACGATTATTAACTACTTTAATTTCGAAACTGCAACGAGTCGATTTGCAATTACAAATACACTGAACGATAAGTAATTGACATATGTTCGTGAAGTGACACTCAAACACACACGTGTAATTTGCGTATACTCGTGCAATTATGACATATACGTATGCGTATATACATATATATATGTATATATATAGACTTATTTAATAATTTATATTATGCGCATACACATAAATCGATGGATCGATAAAGAAAGCCATGATATATGGGCTAATTTGACGTATCGCGAGGCTACCGATCGTGCCGTCCATGTACGGCCGAATGACCGACTGTAAATTACTGGCACGTCGGCGTAAAAACATCGAGAGACCTGACTCCCTTGACGGACGTGAACGTTCATCGTCGTCGAAGCCTCATCGACGCTCGAATCCCCATTAACTCCCGTTCAATATAAATGTTGAATCACCTTTTCGAATCATGCATACTCTTCTGGCGCTTCGTAAGTCCGAGAAACATCTTGATTTATATCTCTGCAAAATTTTATAGAGTGTCGCATGAATTTACCTCAAATACACGGACATTTCTAGCAGGAAATCGAAGAAATATTAATATCGAGAGATAAACGCTAATATGGGTAGATTATTAATGAAAAATAACATAATTTTTCCATTGGTACAAAATTATTTTATTCTTATAAAAATTAACATTAAAATCTCTGGCATATGTTATGTAAACTTGTGCATTTAATTAAAATAATGGAATTACAATTATTTAATTTGATAAAAAAGAGTAAAAATTGCCATTGTTTATTATCAGATAAATATATTGTCTTATATGTTTTCGAAGATGTATATTATGAGCTACACGTTCTCTCTACCATAATAGTGTTTTTGCTTCTCCATCGGGTAGACCACCGCGGAGATGAAGTCGTCCTTCCTCGTTCAACCTAGCATCTCTTGTGCACGCTTCTGATCTCGACAGCAGCGATTTGTTTAGTCTCTTTCGTGCAATTCTAACGCGCGTTTCAGCAGAATTCAGGTCGTTGCAGAAAGAAACCGCGTGACGACGTGGCTGTCATCAAAAAGCCAAATCAGGAATTATTTGAATTATAGGAATTGCAATAAAATTGATACAGTAGCTAAATAAGAGATATCAAAATGGAGAAGTTTTACTTATAGTAGTTGTTATTATAAGAAATTTATCGAACTTTTATTAGAACATGTATTTTATACACTATCGTATCGTCATACATTTTATACTGAATATTAGACTTAATATTACGTAAAGTAAATATTAAAAAATATTTTCAGGAAGATATAACAATTAAAAGTGAAAATTAAAATCTATTTTGTATATAATACTGATTCACATAATTTATAAACCGATAAAATATATTCATATATTGCTAATTTAAACGTAAAAGATAGTTCATAACGTTCTTGCCATTTTATTTATGTACGCCGATTGATTCATAATTGAATTGCATATTACATACAACATTTTAGCAGTAAAGTTTATGTCACGCTCTAGATGGCGGCGCGATAAAAACTTTAGGGCCTCGTAGATTACGTCTTTCAACAATGAACGTTCGCAAGGGCTCCCAGCTGTTCGAACACCCGAGTAGGGAAACGATGTGATTTTCACTTTTCCGGCTCGAACGCGCGCTTGAACGAGAAACGGCACGACGCGAAACTGAAAGAACCACCCACGGAGCGGCGGGAACGGGTGAGGATTTCTCTTGATCATTTCGATCGCGCCGGCTCGCCTTTATGTGCATATTATGTATTTATTATGGCTGCCTACCAGGAATCGCGCGACAAAACCACAGGAGCCTCAAGAACTCCTCCTTTTGCTCCTCCGCGGGACTCTCTTTGGAGACCGTTCCACATAACGTTCGAGAATCCTGGGGTCCCGGGTAGGGGGCTCATTAATTGACACCGTGATACTTGCCCCGCCGGTCTTGGTGGTCCGCTTGCTTTTAACGATACGCGCCAATCCCATTGATTTCGATCGTTGTTGTCGATGATCGCGATCGTTCGTCTAACAGAAGGACAAGAAAAATTCTCGCATGATTTATCGTGATGATAATGAAACGGCTGTAATTTCGCGGTTCAATTATGCGCCACGTTGAACTTCATGTTTGATAATAAGCAGCGTTTATAACAATAATTATTAAACGTTTCATATATTTTATATACGATATAATGGATTCGTATTATAATTACAAATTATACATAGTGTGTGATGCGACAGATATAAAACTTATATTTTTTAGGGAGGAATTTAAAATTATACTTCGACGTTTTAAATTTCTATTCTGTCTCATATATATAATCCTAGTTTTTTTCTTACATATTATTCTCACATTGTTAATTCAGTTATAATGCGAAGTAAATATTTCCTGGATTGTTACTCGCCACCCTGTAAAAGTTCCCACTTAAGCTTATATACATATTTTGTGCGTTGACACGCGGCTCACGTGCTTGTTATATCTTCAATTTTGTAGGCACAAGCAAACAGTTGGCACATTTAGGAATGTTCGGATTGATTTTTTGAATTTTTATTATCACGTACAGGTCTTTCTCCACAAAATTCGACTTGTCTGCGCATCACGTACGGCCTATAGTATCATGCGTTTTTCTGAGACTACCGTTCATTTATAGGGCAATCTGTAAGCCACAAGCGGACACGTTGACGAATGCTTCGTGACACTGTAGAACTGGGCCGGTACTCATAACGCATTTACATTCCTTTCAATGTCGTGCCACGTTCAGTAGAGGCCACCTCGCGAATTGATATTCCTCACTCGAGTTCTTCGATTTATCGGCCGCCCCTATATAACAGCCATAAGTCTCATGTACGGAATAGTACAGCAGATGTCGAACTTGGCTAAATATCCGTCTGATGATTAACGAAGCGCTATCACACTTACAATTAGTGGAAAATATACAAGTGTTTTAAAAAGTCTTGGTTAATTTTTATAAATAGCACAGTTATATATAGATAGCTCCCATTTTTATTAGAAAAATTCATTATTATTGCATTTCAATAAATTTGTACGTAAGCTCAAAATGTCAATATTAGAACCAAAACTTTGAAATACATGGCATGTCAATGTCGAGTATCGAAAATTTATATTCACATGCGGTTAAATAATTAGATTTATAATTTTTATCTTTGAATCCTTCGCATCCAATTGATATTGATACAAAAAATTTAGACTATACATAATATAATTACAATTATAAATATTGTTATTGTATTGTACATTATCTATCAATTTTATAATCAAAAGTTATAAAAATGTCTTAATTCGCTATCATTTAAAATGATTCATATTATAAATGTAATATAAAAATGCAATGCTCTTTTTATATTATATAAAGTCGTACATTTTTATTATGTGATACATGTGCGAAGGGATGCAGACATTAAAAAGCGGTAAATTTCCGTTGAATTTCGAAAAGAAAGTTTCTATAATTTTGTCAGAAGCTGAAAAAACTTGACAACGATTGACGCGCCGGATGACGAGTATAGAGCGCGTAAGTATTCAAAGATCGATCGGGACTCGACCTGGTTCGTGAAAGAGTGAAGCGTGTGTATCAGCGGTTTTACGCTTTTGTTATTCGGCGCGTATCCGTAGTAATAATAAATTATAATTCTCTTTTGAAATAGGCGGATGGCATGTAGATACGTCTCACGCGGGCAAGTGGCGGCCCCATATTTACGATTATAATGTCCGCATAGCATTATTTCGATCTGGGAAACGCGAACATGACGGAATGCCGAAGAGGTCTCTCTATCATGCCGTCGCATAATAATACTTACATGCTCGTCAGTATGGTGATATTTGTACATACGGTTAGATCGCGAATTGCTATTCGGATCAGATATGAATATGATTATAGCGCGCGCACAATGCGAATGGCGGAGAAAGGTTTTTGCGGCAAACCCGACGATGAAGATATAAAATAACGTTAGACGTCGGCTCGTTCCATCGGGATCCTTGACTTTTAATGCCGAATGCCGGGAATAAAATCGGCTCTTTACGATTATTACGTTTCGTATATTTGTGTTCATTACATTACAATATTATGTTTATTGCGGTAAGATAGGTGTGTCCTCTGTATGTACGGAACAGTTAAACTTTATACTAGAACGAACGCACTGACAACATAATGTTTCGTAAATTTTAAATTTTATGAAGTGGGAAAAATTTAATTTCTAAATTACGACGTAGAACAGATATAGCGGGCATTTTTTCTAAAATACATACTTATTTTTAGTAACAAATAGTAAAAGTTTGAATCTTTAACTGATGTAATTCACCCTGTGCTTCGAAGAACAAAACTATAAAGCTTCCACGGCAGTCGTACAATTGCGTTATAAGTAGCCTTGTTCGCCGTCTAATTGTTATTTCCGAAGAAACGTACGATGCATTAGAACATGATCACGTATGTGATACGTCACTTTGGTGCGTGGTGTTCCGCATCGTGCGTGGGAACTGTCCAGGTCACGCGTCTACGCACCGCGTGCGGAATTATTAAGTGGCCTGAGGAAACATTAGTTTGCTTCGAACGATAGTACCCACGTAGAATTGCAAGGTCTATGATTTTGAGCACGAACTACCGTATGCGATCACTTGCAAACTAGATAATTACGGAGGGAGGGAATTACTCAAGCCTGAAGAAAGTTGAGTGCTCGGAAAATGCATTTGGCAAAGTCGCGTTACAGTTTTTAGCAAATAGCAGCTATAAGACAAAATAAAGTAAAATATTCATAGAGAAAGTTGCAACAGTAAAAGTTTAGAGAAAACGTTGGAAAGCTGCAAATGTGTCTGAGATTGTAAAACGCTCACGACTTTCTTCGTGTTGCATAACTTCATGATTAACTTATTACGTGGTTTCGGGATGATCCTGGTATGCATGGAATTTTGTTGGGTTATGTATCTTCGCTTACGCCTCTCGATAGGCAACGAGCTCATTTATCTGACGCTATATAATTTTCCCGTTATATACAAATCGTTGTTATAAGCCGCGTTAAGTGGGATGTAGTTACTAAAATACTGCCAATAATTCTGTTATTAAAAAGCAGAAAGGAATCGCCATACGTTGATGAGTCTATTTACTATGATATATTTAAATGATTTTACAATTGAATAGATATGAGATTTTATTCTACTACATAACTATATGTAATTTAATTTGCAACGAAAGATTTTGTTTTGTATATATTATATATATATATATATATATATATATATATATATATAACAAAAGATCTTACACTGCAATAATTTTTAGAGACAGATATTTGTTATTTCATCATGCTTAAAGTGTTTATTGCAAGGGTAATCTTTTTGCTATCTTCAATTCGCATCGAGTGATACATCAGCAAACATTCCGAATGATTTCGATAGCGTCGTACCAGATTATGATTGTGTTGTCCTGACAATCATACAGATCTCCCAATCGTTAAGAGTAAGTTTATTCTTGAGTCCTGAGGGATCGTTTCCTGGCATCACCGTCAACTCGGACGAAGAGGGCGGCGCGCGGGAGTTTTACACATAAATCTGGTCTACGTACGGGAGCGACTCCTCATGGGAGTTAGACCAGGATAGGATGGGAAAGGACTCGTGGAACTCTTCTCTTTAAAAGACCGTCGAGAATGTGAGAACCGACCGTCGTTCTTTTTAGTTTGCAAGGGAGCTTTACCTCTTTCTTGTGTGCGATTCTTTGAATTAAAACGATAGTATAGATGAATCATATAAATGTCGTATGTTACATATTATCGCGATCAATATCACGTGATTTCAAGAAATACGCTTACATCGATTTCTCATGCATCACAAATGACAAATATTTATATTACACATCAGAGTTATATATATTATCGATTAATCTTCATTTTCGGTTTAGGTCCAAATGCAATAATTTAATTCGCATTCCAATGTCATTATCTAATAACAAATTGATATGTAATTATATTTATACATTAGCAAAGTGGACATAAATTAATCTTTTACTTATACGTATATATGTTGTCAATTAAAAGGTAGTTGAAGAAAATACAGTCTTCATTTTCACGATAAGTTATTTTTACGCAATAAATTTTTTATTTCTTATTATACATGATATGAAGCTAGGATGCTTTGGAGGGAAATCTTTGATATAGTTAAATTGTGAACGAAAAATTCGTTTGAACTATTAAATATTATAAACTCATTAGTTTTAAGAAATGCATAATTCTTAAAACATAAAAGTATCTCGTTTATCAGCTCGCGTCTCCCCAATTATAAGTCATGTACAATTGATGAGGCTGCATTGACGATTTAGGGAAAACTTTTGTAATTTCCAAAGCACATTTTTTTTTGTACGAAATACGTAAAATCGTCAAAGAAGTCCTTAAACTCTCCGAGAGATGGCGGAGCATAGGCATTCCTCGCAGTTTCGCGAGATCTCGCAGGGATGACTGATCCGCGCAGTCATTTGGGTTTAGCGAATCCACGGACTTGAGCTCGATACACTGCAGACACGTACGCTTACATATTATATATACATCTATATACACGCGCTTTTGTAAGCGATAGCGCAATAAATATTTGCGAAAAATTGAAAGCAAGATACGACATAATTTAAGAATAATAAGAAAAATCAGAATAAAATTCATATACTTGAGCATATACAAATGAAACAAAATAGCGAAAGCAAAAAATAATTTTTTATTTATATCCTTTAATTCAGAAGAGATTAATTTCGCAAGAGCCCGTATATCTATTATATTTCTATCCCAACTCGTTTTCCTTAATTCGGCCATTTGTTTTAATTGCGCAATTTCCGATAAACACATATAAGTTTCTCAGAAGCCGAATTGGTCAATTCCATGAATGGAATTGGTCAAGTCATAAATGTGTTGATTAGAAAAAATTGATGAACTTATAAAATCATGTGTTTCGATACTAAAATTAAGAAATTTAAAACTAAGAAACTACAGAAAATGGAATTGATCAGTTCGATTTCTCGTATATTGTTCGATTCGATGGTTAGACATAATCTTGGGAATTCGTGTAATTAAACTGCTTAGCTGCATATATACCACGATATAACTTGACATTTAAATCGTTTCGCAGTACGATTAAATCTAACATCCACTAATTGATCCATTGTCTTTTACTCTTTTGTATTTTTTAAAATTATTAATTATCTTTTGGTATTTAACGATAAATTTTTAATTGTAGCCTTATTTTGTGGATTATTGCATCAAGCGAAGTATATCATCTATTGCGCAACATAATTATCGTTATGCACTTACTCGTGTACTTCCTTGATATTATCCGCCGGAAGGTGGGTCATCTTTTACGATTACACGGAATGAGGCGGTGAAACAAGACTGGCGCTGATTTATGCGTGCACGATAAATGACAGCGACGTAGTCAACATAGCGAGCAACTTAAAATACGTGCTTCACTTGCTTATCTATGTAAGAAGTTACTTGTATCTTTACCTCTCTTTATCCCTCGGTTCACGTACGTGCATTGACTCACACGTTCGTCCGCGCATCTTCCTATTCTGTTCGCGCACTCGTGCGCCAGACGAATTAGCCGGATTAATTGAAGCACTGAGAGAACGATACGGACCTAAGGCGACGAGAGGTAGATTTTCAAACGTGGCAAAAAATAATTTTGAAGCTTCTATCGATATTGCTTTTATAGCTCGGATCTCAACGAATCAGTTATTAGTTTTAATGGAAATGCCTAAGGCACGTTGGCTAGACAGGCCGAGAGAACGCGTTAGAACGAAGGAATTTCATCTTGACTCTATAGTTATCTATAGTTATGCGTCTAGTTCGTAATCACAATGTGACGATAAATTGGGAAGTGCGTCTTCCGAAATATACGACTGGAGGAATATATTCGTGAGTTATGATGTCACGGAATAGGAGACAAGGGAAAGGGAATGAGAGTACGCCCTTATAAATGCTCGTGTGGTAGTTACGCAGATGACGCGCTCTAATAATTATAGCTTTGTTGCACGGTACAGGCCGGAGCGACTGATCCGACGATGCGAGTTGAATGGCGGACGAGACAGCCTAACGATTATCGATAATCGCACCGACATGCGGCTCGCGAAACGGGGAAACACGTCGAAATAATAGCACATCTATAGTTTTCCCAGACGCGCTCGATACAAAAAGAAGGAAGCAAAGGGGAAAGAGGAGGTAAAAGAAAAAAGAAAAGTGGAATGTTTCCTCTCCGAGCGAAGGCTGTGAATGACCAGATAAAAATAATACGGATCCGCGAACGTTCTGCCAGGAGGAAATAGATGGAACGTAGGAAGGTATTTGGCACGATCAGCATGCATAAGATTTGGCAGACCATGGGATGAAATACGGGGAGTAAGAAAGTAGAAATTCGATCGGTCCGCTATGGGCTTCCTATACTTTCTCAATGCACATTTCGTAACATGTAATATGATTCTCTCATCAGCACGCGCAATTGACGTTTGTGACTTTTTTTTTAGATAGCTTTAACACGTTACATTTCCTCTACATAATAAATCAGTAATCTAATGTTATGAAAGGCGCGTGTTTGTGATAGATGTATATATACAGTCAGCTATATTTCTAAAATGTATATTTTGCTTTTGATACGTTTGATTAAAAGACGAGTAATAGCTTCACATTCAGATTAGATATCTCGGTATAACTGATAAATATATATAATATATTATGTAACAAAGCTATAATATATATATTATAGCTTAAGATAAATATATAATATATATTCGAAGGGAGAAAAAAAGGAGATGGGATTAAATCGTGTAAAGCATTATGTAAATAACTGTATGTAATTTCTAACATTATTTTAGAATGTTATACAAAATATTAATATTTCTGCTGAAATTTAACTAAAGAAATATGCAAATAAAAAAAATAATGCTTATCGAGCGAGAATCGACAGCCAGAAGGACGGTTAAAAAAGTCTATGGAACATATAAAACGCGCGATGTCGTCTCGCAAATTCTGTCCATGTTTGGTTTGGTCCGAAAGCTGCGAAAAACGGGTAGGCTCTCCGCGGCATATATCGCGAGCCCCGATTGGCTAATTGGGAAACCCAATAGTTCTAAATTAATCGGTATCATTAATAGCACACGCGCGCAGGGACAGACTCGAAAAGAGAGAGGGTGCCAGCTAGAAAGAGTAAGGGATCGAAGCCTGAGAGAAGAAACATTTAAAAAGTCGACCCGACATACCGACAGCCAGCCGCGCAGCTCTCTCTCTCTCTCTCTCTCTCTCTCTCTCTCTCTCTCTCGCTCTCGCTCTCGCGCTCTCTCACTTCGTCTGCCAGCTAAATTTATCCTAAACGATGGATGAACAATGGTTACATAAATAGAACAATATGCGTAGCAGCCGAGAAGAGAGAGAGAGAGAGAAAGAGAGAGAGAAAGAGAGACAGAATGGAACTCGTTCAAAAGTCACAATCGCGTCTCTCGCTCCTTCCTGTCTTATTTCACGATGCTTCGAAGGCACCATCTCACTTTCTCGTCTTTCAACGCCTCTTCTCGCCGTCGCGCGCGTCGAAAAGGGGAACCCTAAAACCGCTGCTTTGCTGCTTTTGGGAGAGAGACCCGCGTTCCGATAGACATTGCAATTCTACATTCAGCGACGCTTCTGTTTCATTGAAACTTTACTTACGAATACCTACTTGCGTTCGAATACAAAGAGTATTCGGTTTTTGTATAAACGCTTTTCATTTGGCACAGTGTGTAATGAGTGTTATCGGCTTTTAATTATTTACTTTAATCGACATTATCTACATATAATACAGATATGACGTTGTAAGTCAATGTGTAATTAAAATATTGCATCAATATAGACTAGAAAAGAGAATTTTTGGCAGTTTCGGTGAAATTGAGAGAAGCAAGACAGGTGCACAATGATTATTTTCTATTAAGTATCTTATTCTACACTGAAAAAAGCTGTTGCTTCAATTAAAATGCTACCACGGGGTGCCAAAAACATAAGTAGTTTATTCAATTGTATTATTATTAGACCCAATATCTGGATTATTAAACCAATAATTTAATTATTGATTATTATTGGACCCAATATCTGGATTATTAAACCAATAATTTAATTATTGATTTAATAATCCATGATATTGGGTCTAATAATAATACAATTGAATAAACTATTTATGTTTTTGGCACCCCGTGATAACACTTTAATTGAAGCAACAGCTTTTTCTTTCTCAGTGTAGCTATTAACTAAGAAGTTCGATACTCTTAATGATGCAGAAATTGATTAGGTATTAATTAACAGGCGAGATTCAGTTTATTATATGTTTTGCATTTTAAGTTTTAACGTAGCGCTCGTTTCCGCTAAGTGTAATGAAGTACAGAACTCAAAGCGCCCATTAAATCCATTTTGGTGTTTGATGTTTTGCGTTGCTCTTGAATGCATGGACAGTTTGTTTTAGCTGAGATTTACGTTCGTTTGGGATAAATGGTTTTGACGTAAAATGTGTATTTAATACTAAGAAATTTTTAAGTAGATTTCGGACTAAAAACTGAAGCGGAGATACTCGGAAAAAAAGGAAAGATGAGCGTAGAAAAACGCATATCTTGCTAGTAACATAACGGACATAACGTTGGAATTTGTATAAAAACTGTTCTGTTCTTTGCCGTTTTTGCTGGATCGATAGTTATCAATCTTAAGTTCAGTCTACAACGCAAATGATTGAATTCAATAAATTTAATCTCGTTTTTCTCGTATTAATATCAATCGTTATAAATCAGTTGTAAATAACAAATTTTCACTCTTTATATTCACTCTTGCATTCTTTAAAATATTAAAATAATAAAATTTTATATTTAATTATGTATTAATATTCCCTTGATATATCCGTTTCACCAAAGCGATCTGTTCTCACATCTTAGTATTAGAATAAAAAAATATACTCGTTTCAAGTGTGACTAAGAAATGTATCCCGGGTTGCGAGTTAAAGTAAAGTCATAGCGCGCGGCAGATACTCACGGGATCAATAACTAGTTTCCCTTATTGTTATGGTTCCAACAGAGACCGGGAGTCCTTCCTAGCAGCAAAAATGCACGATCTGTCTGGGCGTACATATGTACGTCGAGAGACGGACAGACGAACAAGATGATCGCATAAATTCGCGGCACGACGATAGAGCTCGTTTAGGACGCGAGTGAAAGAGAGAGAAAGAAAGGGAGATAGAGAGATAAAAGACGTATAAATACATACCCGGGCGTGTTGTGATATTAATACAATCACGGATCATTCCCGAGTTAGCCGGCAGCCGTGCGCAGACACTAGATTGTCTGAATCGGGGTGAACGACTTTATATAGCTTAGCGGAGATAGAGACGGAGAGAAAGAGGGTTCGTTCTTACTTCTCGCCTTGTTCGGGTTCGCTTGTTTCGGATAGTTTGGAACCAAAAGATTTCTAGGGGCATGGCACGCGTTTGCGGATAAATGCTTAATGTGAAGGTTGTGAACGTCGCGTATGTGAACGCGACAGGGTTCAGAGCGCAAAGGAATCGATGACGCGTGAAGCGTTACTGCTGACAGTATTTTGACACGGTATTTCTTTTCGGTAATGTTCTTTTTTGTGTTTATCGTAAAGCTCTCCCAGTATTATCACATAGTTTCTTCTTTCAAGTATTACCTACACTTTTTCTTCATCTACATAAAAAAGATCGTGAATACCGATGACGAATCTGTTATCAATTTTTATCGAGGATCCAGTCTAATGGCGTAAGACGTGTCTCCGTGAAGCTATTAACGAAGGAATCGGAGGGCCAGACCGTACTCCACGGTATTCTAGTACGCTCCGTGGAGCGGAAGTGATCTTCACTGTCTCTTTCCTACCCAGTTTATCGTGTCCCTTTTCTCCTACGTACCGGTTCCTGCCGTGCAATCGTGACCCTCTCCTCCTTGCCCCACCAACGCTTCCCCCCTTGGTAATCGGCAATCCGATCAACCGGAACCTCTCCAATCCACCGACCCAGACCACAAGTATCTCGCTCGAGACCGCTTCTTCGACTACCAATCATGCATTTACTCAAACGTCCCTAATCCCTCGAGGACTCTTCTTCAAGATTGTCACGTCGTTATTATTCGGAAAACTCCGACTGACCGCACATATTTACCGAATACACTCAGCCGTAGGGCGTAGGCACATTTGCTCGTCTACAGCGGATAAACTTGTAATATTATTGCAGAAAGAGCTGTGAGATGTGGGAAAATACGAAGATTCGAGAAACGGAAGTGTTACTGCGAAGAATTAATTCTTAAATGCCATGCGATTTATTGTACGAAATAATATTTCGAAGTCCGATGATAAAAAGTTGTTACGTAAGAAAAACTTTTTGTTAAAATTACGTTTAGCAGATACGAGCCAAACGCAGATGAAAAAGCGTAGATAATTTCCATCTAGGCAACTGGGAAACCAAGTTTGTTCATATCAAGATGTTTCGTATAAACGTGAACAAGATCGTTCGTCAATATATCCTGCGATATTTTACCGTCCGCAAAAAGCGTATCAAAAACCTTTTGCACCGTGCAAATTCGACCTTTGAAATAAACTCGGTACACAGAAGTCGCGATATTAGAGCAGCTTCTCTCGCGCTCGTTGTAATCGGAGCTTCAACCGGAGCGCATGAAGAGTAATAAAGCGTAAAAACGAGAAAGAAAGAAGGAGAGAGAGAGAGAAGAGTGTCGGCAGTGTTGTTCGCAATATTCCACAGATTTATATATCCACTCTCAAAGTGGATATGCGCAAAGTGTTATGCGCGCGAGAACAATGGGGTACAATCCAGATGCCATCTGGTACACGACGCAGCCCGTCGACGCAGTAGTGATGCGTATCGTTACCAAATTAGCATCATAATGGCGACGGTTGGTGTCGGCAGCAGGTAGCCGTCATTATTAAAATATTATGAACTTCTGATGCGTTGCGAGGATGAGGCTTACGTCATACCGCGGCGATCGGGGCGCGGGGGAGGACCGGAAGTGCCAGCGTGGGTATCATGGCGCGAGGCGACAGGCTCCGTCGCACTTGTTCAATGCTACACGATTCAATAACGCCGCTACCTAATACATTTGTATATCTATGGCAACCACGTGCAGTACCTCGATATTATTATGTCAGTCGTAGGATTCACAGGCTGCTTTGGCTTCGGTATCGCATTCGGTAATTAAGAGCGACACGGTTCAAGCTAAATTAATATTATAAAAACAGATTTTGTTTGTTATTTATCGACATCAAAATCACATTATCCGAATTGAATTATTTTTTTCTTTAAACTTAAATAATATTATGTATATAGATAGATTTTTATGTATATAATATATACATATATGTATATCCATCTATACATATAAAAAACTCACGTTTATTTAAATTACGTTTATTTAAATATTAAGTTATTTTTATACATAAATTTTAGTTAATAATCACATTTTACACATTTAAAATAAAGAATTCACATAATTCAACCGTGACGATCTGCATTTTGAAAGAAATCGAAGTAATATTTAAATCTTAAATTGCACTCCATCGTTCCAAGTTCTACTTTCTGGATAATATAACTGAACGAACGTTCACCGGACCATCAATGGCCGGCGGTGTGTGTCTAATCGGTTTTGGAACCGTCTTAACGGCCTGGCGCGGACAGCGCAGAACCGGATTGCAATGTGGTAAAGGAAACAGTGCAGTGGAAGAAAGGGAAGAAGAAGATGAAGAAGAAACGCGACGGAGGGAGAATCAACGCTCGATGAGGAATCGATGATGACTATGCGCATATCCGTTGTTCGGCGTCCTTGAAAAGGACCATTCCCACCTCCAGGTGTCGGTCACGGGTAATCCAACCTACTGGCTCGATGTAACGAGCGGATCGAAATCGCAAAAGAAACCCATATTCGTGTCAAAACAACTACTGGAGTACGGACCCGACTAGTTTCGCCTCATCTTCCAACAGCTTTGCTCAGTCTTCATCAACAGAGCTATCCGTGACGCAATGACGTACTTATAAGGGTGAAATGGCAAAAATAACAACTTTCACGAGCAATGTAGAATTACATTGTTCGTATTTATATATTTGTTTATTATCAAAATTGAGCGCAAGCGTGCAATAGACTGATTTTTAATATTGTTATGTGATACTTTTGAATTAAAAGAAAGAATCAGTTTATACCGTTAATTAAACGGTTGATATAATACACGTTGCATCGATATATTTTGCTTGAAAAATTATATCGTCGCTCGAATATATCGGTGCCCGTTGAATTTGAGAGCCACTGCAGTTACAAGTAGCTCATATAAGTGTTTCTACTAAATTAAATCCTATTCCGATGATGGAGAGAGTCATGTGGGTATGTTAGTGTACAACGACGTTGAATGGACCGGCCAGCATCAGGGAGCCGGTGGAGGATGCGGCCGAGGTGTTGAGATTCCGGGAGCAAGAAATACAAGAATAACTGCGGAGAATGCTAAACGTACCGTGACTTATTGGAGGAGTGGAAAATGAGATTTGGACATTGAGAGTGTGAACGATGATCTCATTTCTGAGAATACAATGCACGTCCATCTCGTCGGATCTTTGAAGGAAGGTGGTCGCTCATCGCTCTCGCGCCAACGTACGCGTTGTAAATCGTTATTTTCAGAAATTGTCAGACACAACACGTACTCTCAGTAGACACCTAATTACTTACTTATTATTTTAAATGGCTCCTATTTGTCGATGAGAAGGGACACAATTTAATTGAGGCTATTGCAAAAGATGGGATTGTTTTCTTATCAAGAAAATAAAATCTTGATTGCGTTAAATATACAAGATCTTAATATAACACGTAATTTTAAATTGATTTTCTGTTAGAAAGAGATTTTTATTAGAATACTTTTGATTAAATATAATACATGTTTTGCCGCGTTGTACATTACTCCTTAATATTAAATTATAAATATCTTCTTTATAATAAATAATGCTATTTTGACTGTTAATTATTATCCATTGCACCGCTTTTATAACGTCAGAAAAAGATGAGACACGTCGTATAGGGAAAATGCAAAGCAAAGGTAGATCGAGGCAATGTAGATTCGAGTGAAGTAAAGCCTAAATAAACATGCTTGCCTTTATTACAACACCTCTCTTTGCTCCCTACTGTTCTTCTACGTTTCACACGGCATTTTGTCTTATTGAGATTTTGTCTTATCTATGTGCTAACACGTCGAAAACTATATCTCAAAGATATCGCCCAATTCAACTTTTTCTCGAGAAGATTGAAAAATTAGTATTATTTGCCAAAAAGTAAGGAATTATTTTTATGTGTACTAATATAAGAGAGACGCAAATAACAAAACGAAATTACTCGATATTTTTTAAAAGTAAATAGTAAATATATGTGTGTAAAGCAGAACTATATGCCTGCGGAATTTAACAACAAATTTCAGGGCCTGTTTGATGAAACTAGATCGAAGACCGTAGAGAGCTGTCGATTTCTCATATAACCGTTGGGCGATTTTGAGAACAGACATGCGTGAACGATTATTTCGAGGGCTGATCATCCCGTTAAATCCTGATTCGCAGTTGCCCAGAAGCACTGGGAAGTAATCAGAGCGATAGGGCAGTTAAATAGCATCGTAACCGCGACCGAATTGTTAACACGTGGAACACGCAACGTACATGTTGCTACGGGGCACAAAATCCGTTTGGTCGAATCTCCAAATCTGTATTACGCGCGTTTTCGAGATCGGCTGTGTTAGCGGCGCAAGAGTATAATGCAAATACCAGAAAATAACTGTTTCTACCTTAGAAAATTAACGCGTGAATTAACGTTAATTAACGCAATTGATAGCATAATAATAAATATTGCGTCGTGTGGTTTAAAATATCAAATATTACGATCAAGAAAAAGGATTAAAATATTAAAGTAACGTAATATCTAATGTACTTTTAATTATGTCATCCGTCACATGGTGTGATATAGGATATATCCTATATAATTATATTGTTGCGCCCGATAAATTAAAGTTGAATCTAGCCGCCTTCGCACGAAAGTCGAGAAGCGATCGTTATATAAAATGTTTTTGTATAGAAAACGTGATTGCAAAATGTTTTTCTGTCAAGCGCAAGGTAAACGAATAATAGGAAGTTGCGTAGCTGCTGTTCGCTTTGGATGACTTTGTCGATGCAAACATAATTAGTTTGATTATTGCTGTTTGGACGTCGTGAAATGCAGAAAGCTATATACGCTTCTTGTTTGTACTTGGCTAAATGTATTCCATTGCATCTGCAACTGCGTTCAACACAGAGAAATAGAGACGCGGTTAAAGGGGACGAGTGAGAGGGAGAGAGAGAGAGAGAACGCGCAATGTGCAAGCATGCGCTTGCAAGCTTTGTAAACGATAGCGAGATGCGCGGACGATCAATCGGTATCGGCGAATTGTAATAGCCGATTCTGATTAGATCTCCCATTGTTGACGTTATTCGATACTACAGACTTGCCTGGTTGCGTCTAATTATTCTCGTATTCGGCTGAATTCCGGTTAACCAATCATTTTTGGCGTGTAATTAAACTGTTCTCTGGTTTCGCAGTATTTTACAACAAATGCATTGTCTCTCTATTCACAAAGCACTAACTGATTTTTAAATCTTCTTCATACGAAATCGCACGCAAAGTATTTTACATATTTCCTTTTATAAAGCGAATAAGTATCCATAACAATTCTTATTATTAACGAATATTATTATTCACCTGTTTAATTTCTCAAGCTGTATATTGTATTTCTGATCTTCTTTTGCTTGTCGATATATACGACACGTATCTTATAGGTGCATAGCTTTTGCACAAGAAGTTTCCCTCCGGAAATCGCTAATCAATTACATTCTTTCTGGAAAAGTGGTCAACGTCAATCAGCAAGTACGCTACAAGGGTAGCGTTCTTCTACTTCATTCGGATGTCTAATAGTGCTTTATTGTACCAAAACGCCAAGATGACTGACAGGAACGATTAGCGATACGTTAGGGATACAATGATCAATCTTCGAATATACGAATCTATCTAGGGGAAACCATATAGTCGTTGGCCACTTGAGCTTATGGGGTTTCAATCAGAATGCAATCACGTTACATTTATGTCAATTTTTTTTTCTCTAAAAGGCAATAAATTTTAGTTGCTTCTCTAAAAAATAATGGATTTATTTGCCTAATACTTTTATACAAAAAGGGTTAATAACTTGACACTGCCACTCTTATTTAACGAAGATATTAATTTTTTAATTATGCTAAATAGCTATTAACTAAATCGTTTATCATATGTTTTATTTAAATCTTATTTTTAGGATGACTGTGTCTGTCTCTAAACAAATTATTTTGGCAGACTAGTCATTCTTTTAAAATGTTTAAGCTTTGAATAATAACTACGGCTTCCTTATCAATTAGTATCAATTAGTACAAGAGAGTCATAATAAAGTAGAGAAGAAAAGTGAGAAGAAAAGGTAATTTCAGCACAGTCTGCTAACGTAATTTTTTAAGTATTCTAAATAACAATCGTATATGTAATATTTAAAAATTAATTTCTATTCTCTTATTTTATTTAGAGAACTTTATCATCAAAGTTATGACATTTGTTATATATAATTATTACAAAGTAATAATTTCATCCAAATATGCATAAATATGAGCAGACCGTTAAAATGAAGCATAATCGTTCACGATCGTTTTAAGTACCGCGCGGGCCCTTTTCCCGGTATCATGTCTTTTTCAGCTTTTATAGAAACGTGAAGGCACGGCCGTGCACCAGCCGTAGCGAGAAAGGTGTAAAGCAAGCGAAGGTAGACAGATCTCGGCACTTATCGGTCTGCGAGATAGCCATTAACGAAACTAAAAGCCTCCCCATATATCTCACTCCGGCAACCCTCTCTCTCCTCTCACCACCAAACGTTCCAACCCTTCGCCTACGTCGTCTCCCTCCCCGCTACATCCTCATTTCCCTTGCCGCCTCTATCCTTGAGGTAGACACATCACCGTTCGTTGTTTGTCCGAGGCTTTTGTTTTACTTGCTGATATATATTAGCCCTCTTCCCGACCGCCGCCGCGGCGGAAAAAGAGGGTGAAGGAGGCAGAACCGTCCTCCCCTCTTTTTCACATCTCCCTTTTCACTTCGAAACAGTACAAGTCACGCCGAACTTTTCTCATCGCTCGTTGTGATTATGAATTACCCCCTTCTTTCTCGAAATATCTTTTTCTGTCTTACTTATTGTTAGTTAGTATTGCCCTTAACGGTTAATAATATGTTGGTTATTACTTTCAACAGAATAATGCTTGGCAGTAATTTTAACGTCAATTTCAAACAAATTGAAAAAAAACTTCACTACTGTTTATATATCGATTAATATATTCCGCGCACGTTCTCGGGAAGTCTTTGACGTACCCGGGCGTGTGGGAAAAGATACCACTGATTTCCATTCTTCGAAAAATAGCGTACGTACCGCCGAAGCGTTTAGGATGTTTCGATGAGCTTCACGAAAGGAAAACAAATATCGAAAACCAATAAACGATAAGCTGCTAATTGGAAGTCGAGACGGCGTCGGGCGTACCGATGTGGCCGCACCCGGCGACCCATCGATTCGACGCTCGCCATAAACCTCATGTAATAATTTAACAATCTGTGAAGAATTGACGCCCTACCTTCGGTCAGTGATGTAAGCAGGTAGACGACCGGGTTATTCCTGTTCTTCGACACCTACCTTCGGCACACTGCGCGGCTGTTTATTCGACACTTCCATCCTATCCTATCTATATTGACTCTTAGCACGTATTTTTCACATTTTCTACTTTTTCTTGCTAGGTACATTTCAGGCGAAACACGAGAAGCTTTTCTAAAAGATATCGATTGCGATGACAATATCGACGTCTTTAATGCTTCTGATCAACGTCAAATTTTTTCTTTTTTTAGAGAAATTTTAATATTACATCCAATTTTGCAATTTTCAAGAAAAGAGTCAAAATAAGAAATGATAAACGTGAAAATTACGAACAAACATGATTAGCATTATTTTCTTTTATGTACATTGTAGAACCGTGTAGAATATACACGTGTATTTATGATTTACATAACGGTTCAACTTGGGATCTCAATCTGCTAAACGTTTAGATTTCTTTCCTCGACTATCTAGAAACTTGAAGTAAATTGATTTTGTGCGGAAGACTATAACAAAATTAAGTTTGTGCATGTACTATATGTATATATACAGGCAAAGACGTAGGGTAAAATAATTTTCTTTTTTGAATTATTGCGAAGTATATTGCATATCAAAACCGTAAGATATTAATATGCAAAAACCAAGTTTTAAATGTCGAGAACAGTATTTTATACAGTTGTTATCAATATAAACTCTAAACTCACTATTGTTGAATTGTGAATTTGGTTTTAGAAGTAACTTTTATCTAAAAGATATTTCTAAAATATATTTATTCTCCCGCGATATATATTCTTGAAATTTTACATAAACCTCAATAAAATAAATCTTGTAAACACATTGATCTACGTGAAATTATAAGTCTTAATTTTAATTAAACCAGAATTAATTTTTCCACTGAACGCGTCGTCTACTTAGTTACCGCAATTAGGAGCAATTAATCGAGGGACATATGGATATGAATAAGGAGAAACGTTCGTACAATTGAGGTGCTCGTCGCGTTAATATGACGACGCGATATCGTAGACTTATGTTCTTGGATCAACAGCGGTGGTAGACACTGCAAGAACGCAAACTCGTAACAGCGATACACGGTCGGACAGCGGGAGCGTGCGGCGTAACCCCGCTGATAACATCTCTAATCACACCGAGGCCGAACCAATCAGCACTAATCCTGGCCTCGGTACTCATCCAGGAAGGTTCTATAGCTCGGAGCTCCGGGATAACCACCCTCGCAACTCCCGCCCCCTTCAACCCCTAGGAATCTCGTGAGCCTTGCGTATACAACATCACGTACAATTCACCATCGAGCGCTGTAGAGCTCGGTGCCTGCAGCTGTAGCATCATACACTGCCAACGCCACCGATACCACCGATCGAAATTACATGTGTTCATGTGTATTGCTGACACGATACGTGCGCTTCGCTTCCGTTTATGTTTGATGGAACGCGAATCGTTTCGATTAATCGAAGATTAATCTGTCGATTAAACTGTTAATTTTCGAGAACGTACAAAAGAGAATATGGTTGAGCGTACATATACCGAATGTATGAACGGATATTAGGCGTTACACAAAGACATCACATTACGGCCGACAATGGACGAAGTGGCACATATCTTGATAAGAATCACAGTCCGTCCCTCGCTCATATCGTCATGCCAACACGGTTGACTGTGTTGATAGATCGAGTACCATTTCAATCATTCGCTTTGAGAACGACTCTCAAGTACCTCTTCACGGGGATAGATAAAATATCACGAAGGCACATGCTTTACAGGCTAGCTGTCGCATTGAACCAGCGCGGCGACGTATAAAAGACGTAAAACTTAATGAAATGTATAGGATGGAACTCGATTATATCAACATTTTCTACTATGGAGCGCACAATCTCGAATCAGCATCTTTTTAATTTCAAAGCACTGAACAGTAATAGCAAAATCTAGTCTGATGCAATTAGCGAAATTAATTTTCGCTCTTTCTCGAATTTAGAACCCTATTTTGCCACGGATAATCGGGACTCGCATTGATTCCTCGTATCAATTTAGCGTTTCTAGCATTTCGAGTAGCTGCCGAAGTGCCATCGCCGACTGTGTAAATTCCCTCGTCCGTGCAACTGTGCCGTATTTACGACGTTATGTCCGAATTGATTTGTCAGAGAGGGACGGGTGGGACTGAAGAGTACGTGGCACCTAGGCAAGAGAGTGCGTCGAAGGGTCGTCTGTACGGTTAAATCTCCTATACGGTAGGAGTTCCAAAGGGAGTTGGCGGTGGCGCACGGTCTGCGACTCCGGAGGACTTCAAAATCGAGCAGCTTCCCGCGGGAGTTTGGCCCTCAGACCCCTCCATGGCCCTCTCCTCTACACATCGCTTACCCCTGCTGCTGCTGCGCGGACTTTAGGCGGACGAGCGTGTACGCGAACATGTGGACTCATCATCATCAAGCGTGCTGCGATATATTCCGAATGTACTGACCGTCATACACGGACCCCACACAGCCGCATCCTTCCTTTTTGCTCTCATTAAGCTCTCGTTCGACGGTAGCTCAGCCGCCAATCATTTCGTTCGTACTCTGGCCCGGCTGCGTCCACTAACTGAGTGTAGCCTAATTACGAATGTCCGGAGGGTTCGATTCATCTTTGATGGAGTGAAGGCAGCCGCCCCTCCTTACCCTTTCCTTGCACCACTATTATGTTACGATAAATACTTACATAGAAACACATTTTCGAATTCGTTCTGAGTCATCGTTCGATACCATTCGAAAACATCGCATTATATTCCAAGAATAATATTCCAAAAGTAATCTGACCGTTCAATCAAATTAACTTATCTGATAACTTAGCATTGCTATTATATTTCTAGGGGAAGAATATAATAAATACGTGTACTTTTTACAATCTTATTTATTTATTGATGAGAGAGAGAGAGATACAAAAGTATATGCATCGAAATTAAAAATGATATAACTCTGCAATTATAACAAACATGTTATACAGTTAAATGGAAAGAATGTAAAGAATTTCTGCGCAAAAATACAACACACAACTCGATTCATCTAACGAGATATCTGGAAACTAATCACCTCTCGTCTAAGAAATCGAAACGAAGGCAAGGCATGCGCGTAGTTCCATTTTATTCCCTAAACATATCGTCGTAGTTTGGCAGCGAAAGGCCATCTGGCGATTCTCTAACACCCACGAGCGGCTCATCGAAACCCTCACGGGGTCTAATGATGTATAACGTGGCATTCGTTCACACTGACCATAGTTACATTTACTCGCTATATTCGTAAGCTGGGGTCAAGCGTACGGTATCGTTGACCCCGCGTATAGCAGAGCTCATTCGAACCCCGAAAATCGCCGACCCTCGCCCTTGATAATGCAATTATCGTTAGCGTTGGAGTTTAGAGCGTCACATATGTGCGCTTAATGATATTTCACCGTATTTGTCGTATTTTCTCGGTAGCAAAAGCGCTTCTTTTTCAGGAAAAGTTCGCGATATGATATATTTATAGGTATAAAGCAGAAACGCTATTAACGAAAGCAATTTTAACATTAGTATATAATAATTTATATATATTTAAATGATAAATTCAGAATGTAATTATATATTCGGAAAATATTTTGTTTGATTTATACAAAATTTAGATGCATTACATTTTTACGGCACAATACGTCGAAGCTCTTGAATTTTATGCTTACGTGGTGAAACTGGAAACATAACATTTCACGGTAAATGAAACAAATAACATTTCGTTCTTTGAAGCTTAAAGGCTCCAAAAATAAAATAAATATCTTGATTCCGTACGTCAAAGCCTTCGAAATCGATTTCTATGATATTGACGCTTTCTAAAATAGCCGTTTCTAAACTGTATTAATCTATCGTTTCCGAATTTATATATTTCAACAGGAAGAGTATTGTAAAAGTATTTAAAGCAGACAAGTATTTATAAACATACCTCCCACTTATGTGGGATGATATTCGCATAGTAAAGTGACGTATCTGGTTCTGCCTTTGGTTTTCTTTGCAAACCGCTTAGCCGCAATTTTCAAGCTTCAACGATTTAAGTCACGTGGAATTCATGTCATTAAAAACAACGATAGTACTCTCAGATTGGATTCATGAGAGTTGGCAATATGGAGTCGCGACAGAGATTTCGTGGAATAAAACGGCGAGATGAGAGAGAAGCTTCAGTGTGTAACTCGACCACGTGTTTTTAATAATTGATAATCTACGTAGACGTTTGTGAGAACTTGATGTAGGTCCTGGAACTGGTGGCATAATCGTTCCATTCTTTTTCATGGCCGCGTTAAACATTACGTCGAATCGGTGCATAACCTGAGGTAATGTAATTATATAATAGGATTAATAACAATCTCAAACTAATGCGTCTCGACAAATACGTTAATTTTTATAATCTGCAATAAATTTAATTATCTGACAAACTATATTCTCTAATAACTATAAAAATACATCAAAACATATCAAAAATATATATCAAAGTGAAATAGATATTTATATTATGAATTTTAGATGTAAATAAAAAGATAACGATACGCATTTATATTACATTTAAAACAAATATATTTTTTAAATTTGTTATAAAAAATTTTATACAAAAATTTTAAAAAATTAGAGTTATAAAATTAGCAATTAAAGTTTCTATCAAAGAATTATTGTGGAATATTTTAAAGATAAAAAAGTTTTGATTAACAATAAACTAATGTCGAAAAAGGATTATATAATTTCAAAAAAATAATCTGCGGATACAGTTAATGCGAAAAGTGAATAATCTTGTTTTTTGTAAATAGACATAAATCCTTTTAGCGTTACTCTTGAATTAAGCAGCAAGGGTGATCGGGTAAAAGTTGCTGGACAGTACAATTGCGGCGACGGTGAGCTTAAGCCCTTTCTAGGATTGCTCGGTTGTCGTTAGTAATCGTTTTAATAGATGAACCATCGAGAAAGTTAAAACTGACTCCGCGGAAAGTGGTCGCCGTTAATCTCTTTTTCGAGCTACTGTCATGGAATGAGATTTGCGTCGATGAGCTAAGAGTGTGGGTGAGCAAAGTGAAACGCTAGGTAGGAACGCTAGCAGATCCATGCACGCGTACACGCGCATATCGAATCATGCGTGCGAGAACGTGCGTGGACGAACTAACATACGCACATCGATACCGTGTAGCAGGATATCGGTGTGCGGTTTATGTGTGCCCATGCGAGTCGACGGTGGAGAAGTAGATTTAGGGTGGTAGACGGAACTTCTCCGCAGCCATTAGCCGCACACTCGAAAAGCCTCTATAACACGATTCATACATTTTCCTGGAGAATGAAAAACAGTATAGGTTTCGAAACACTAAATCCAATCCTGAAACAATGACGGCAGCGGCTGTCTGCTAAGTCACCAATCCTCTTACGTTTCTACTTACGGTAGATGCTTCTTTTTATATGTATTATTTTTATTACTATTTTTCTATTAATAATGTTATAATTTATCTCGTCAGTTTCGATTAATTCGTCTCTTCTAATACATTGTTTTCGCTTCTAAGTCTTTTAAATTTTTACTCGCGTTGATTAAAAATACAATTAAATATCGTATAGAAACTTTTAATACTATTATAGGTATCGAAAGCTGCACGTATTCAATATATTTTGTCGTAGGAAGTAATAATCAATATATCAAAGTTATAACTTTATCAAAAATACATATCACCCGTATTTTGCATCGATGCTCCGCTAGAGATTAAGGCATATTAAAAAAGTTTTTCTCATACGGCAGACTGGCCGATGTCTCCGTGCAACACGCTTGAAACGATAATTCGCACGTTCGCGTGTATGTAAGCTGAGCGCAGTAGTACGGAGAACTAATTCCAAGAGTTTATCTGTCTGCCGCAGCTCCAAACATCCGAATCGCGAACGTGCAGCAGCCCTTTGTAGGGATAGATTGTAGTAGCAGTGGCACAAGCTGTAACTGCACAACGGCTGTAACTCAACGAGGCGCACACGAAGATTTCAGGCCACTTTGCGTTCTTTCGCACACAGCTTCCGTCTCTTTCTGACGGTGGAGACATAGGAGGAGACTTCGGTTAACGACCGTGCGGAGCAACGGAGAAAGCGCGGAGTGTGAGAAATCGATGAATGCGATCGAGAGGTAGCCGCGAGAGGTAAAACAAAATCGCAGACAATTCCTTGGCCGTCTGTGTTGGCGTTTCTCTCGCTCTCGCCATTCTTCCTTTCGTTCTTTCTTTCTTCCTTCCTCTCTTTCTTCCTCTCTCTTTCCTCTCACCAGCTCCATCGAGTAATGGAGGTGGATAAGCTGTAGGAGGAAACGACAGGGGTTCTCTCACCTTCACTCTCACTCTCTCTTTCACTCTCTTACTCCCGCTCTCACATATACATGCCTGTATATAGCTATAAGCACCAAGCACCTATACATAGAGATATTCCTATCCTTGCGCATCGCGGATCCCTCCATCTCCGGCGCCTTCCCACTCGTACTCCCTCGCAAATCCCCCCCCCTAGCGTCCCTTTACGGATCCTGCCTTCGTTGGCTCCTAATTAAACATCCAGCTCGCTCGAATCCCAAGTCGACTGGGCCGTCGATGTTCCGATATTAGTGCCCCGCTCTGCCGTCGTTTGCCCTCTCCTCCCATCGTCATGCATCTACCCGCGTTTACTTTTATCTTGCACCTCTCTCCACGTCCCTCGTTTCGTTTCTGGACCCTCTCCCCCCCTCCTCCTCACAAAATCCCTATCGTGCACAGCGTAAGCTACGCTGTACGCCTTATAAACAGATTTCGATAAAGAAAAAGGAACAAATCGAGAATCGATAGCCGCTACCGACTCATACAGTTCGAGAGGATTCTAAAGTTCATCCAGCAGGTTCATCGCGAAGCGAAATTATAAAAAGGATAACAGCCTTTATATCGTTACTGAAAGAAACCTTAATTTTCACATTCCTAAATTGTACGATTGATCCCAAATTAAATAACTATCGGGAAACTTAATTTATTTACAACAGTAAGAACAAAATCGTGTGATAGTTTGTGCATTATTTATTCTCACGTAATTACGTTTTTCTTTTTTTACGCGGCAAAAAAAATACAATAATACACACGAAATTAAATTACCTGAACTATTTTCGATGTTAGACATCAAATGAAAATTATCAGGGAATATTATCGTCGTGTTTCCTAAAATTGTATTCATTTGCCGGCGTCAGCGGGTTATAACCCCGGCGTCGACAAAACGAAACTTTCAATCTTCTTCGTGAAGTCAAATACGTCCGCAGTTACCACGGATACATACGTAAGATTCTTTGCCAACCCCCTTTGTTGCTGACTGCGCGCCACGCGAATGAAACATTCGATGCATTATCAACGGTGCGAGGAAAGGATATATACGCACGACAATGCAACGACGCGTACTTCGTCTGTGGCATTCGGTATACGTATATACACGATAATGTAAGGTATACCTCTCTGGAATACCTTGCTCGAAACTGTCCAGAGTCCGAATCCACCGCTATCCGGGGTTACCAGCAACAACCGATGGCAGCAACGGCAGCAGCCGCAGCAGCAGCAGCAGCACGCCAAGCATCTCAAACACGATCTTGTATTCCAAGCTGGTCGCACTGCTGGCAGCGCCTACGAGCGAGAGAATAGTCATTAACTAAATAACAGCCTGATCTCTAGCATCCACGTTCTCTCTCTGTCTCCCCTGTCCCCCACCTCTCACAGCCTTATTCTCATGCCCGTTCCATGCCATCCCTCTGATCTCGCGGAGGAGAAAGGAACGGAGGCCGAAAGGAAAGGAAAGGAGAAACGCGATCCACCTAGTCAGCCAACCAGACAGGAAACCACCCACCACCGCCAACACCACCACCACCATCACCACCACCACCTCTGTCGCCGCCGCCACCGACGGTCGTCCGTTCGCGAACCATCGGCTGGATGTTATCACCCGCCAAACGTTTTACAGCCAATACGGCGCTTTTGCAGTTCTCAAATGACTTTTTTATTGAGCTCAAATCGATATACCCGGCATTCTTCGCTCCGCCGCACCATCGGCCATGGCAGTTGTAACGACAATTTCGCGATCACGATCATCACACGTGTGTTAGTCGTAGCTAATGTTTCTTCATCGTGTTCAAAGCTCTCGTGTTATCTTAATACGATCCCACGAGTAGCCAAATACGAATTGGACGATTGTATAATACCAAATTATCGTCGCACTTAACTTGACGTGATGTTATTTTAAAGTATCGATATAAAACTTTAAAACTAATCCCGTAGAATGAATTCAAAAGGAAACATTTTCAAAGTCTATGCGTATATTTATTAATTATATAATTACATATACAGTATACAAAAATATTATCAGTCTATATAATTATATCATTTTCTTGCATATAAGTTATATAATGACTATAACCCGTATCTGCATTTGAAACAAAATTTGCAACTCTGATATATGTTTAACATAAGTTTAATATACATAAACTTATTTTAATTAGCCATTCTTCTGTTTTGTTAAAAATTTGTATTAGATATACTTCTTACTCATAAAACTGGACCGGGTGTCCACCGTAAAGTCTCATAGGAAAATGGCAGTGCATGACAAAGTCGCGTTTAGTGCAACATCACATATGGCGATAACTGGCTGAGTACTGCTCAGCATTATACCTTTACGTGTCGTATGTCTACGAGGGCTAAGCTCTCCGGAGTAACGTGAGAAGTAACGTTGGACGTTGTCGGATGAGGTGGAGAAGCAAAGAAAAAGTGCTAGAAGATATGGCCGGAGAAGAAAATACTAGCAGGCCGGCACGGTACAATGGCGGAGTTGCGCACGTTGACAATAAACACGTGCCAGTCATGTTTTTCTTCCATTTGCCTCCTCATAAATCCGACATAAAAGCCGGTAGATAAACAGTCAAAGTCTAGGCGCGCGCGGTGATCCCTCAGCCCTGATGCTGCAAAGTACGAATTTCAGGGCCGAAAGTGCCACTTTCGATGTATAATAAGAAATCCTTTCGTAATAATTCAAATAGCTTCTGTTTATTTCCTGACTGCTTTCCATTGTTCTTACATTGTGTTATTATGCATTTTAATTGAAAATTACATTTATTGACGTTCACATAAGCTCAACAAAAGGTTGACGAAAAAAAAAGGAAAGTTAAATCTATGTCGACTTATTCCAAATTGAGATCGTGTTTCCATCTGGATCACGTTTGTTACAAAAATTCTATAATATAATTATAATTACATTTTATAATTGCGTAAGTATCAAAGAGTACGTCTCTGAAATGCAGAGCGATGAAACAAATAGCTTGCTGTTGAAAATGGGAGGTAAATTGAACAATTTCACGGCAGATAATCCAGGATGGATTCGCCCGATTCGAATACACGTAGCCCCGAGTGCACAAACGCGTACACAGACGCGAGTGCCGGCCGGGACGAGTCATTTGAGTGATGTAGGCAGATCGAATGTTCTTCAACTAGTCAGACTTCGAAAGAGTAGGAGAAGGAGGGTAGGAGAGCGAGAGAGAAAGAGTGAGAGAGAGGGCGCGGGCGGAGGGAGAAAATGCGAGCGAGAAAACAGGCCGCGTATAGGGTGGTCGACAAGAGCCAGGGGGATTCGCGGGGGGTATTTCCCGCAGTACGGATTCACGGAGCGTTATGATTTGTGCTCGCTTAGACTTCCGTCAATAATTTTACGGCAAATTTAACTCTAAACTTTCCGCCAGCGTGTTTTGCCCCTCCTACCTGCGTTGCTTCTTCACCACCCCCCGATAATTCTCCGTGGACGATTCTCAACACTCGCGCGCTACGCAAAAACTTTCGGTTCATCTGCTCCCCCTCATCGCGCTCCCCCGGCATGTTTATTCGTTCGGATAACTGAAATGTGATTGCTTCTAAGAATCTTGACGATTGTTAAACTTTATGCCCGATTAATTACTGTTCGGTGATTTTTAATTAGTCGGCGATCGATAAGCATACGATATTTTGTGCATAAAGAATGATATATTTAAAATATGTTGCGGCTGCTGTGCGTAGAAACATCTTTTAGATGATTGAATGGAGTTAGATTCTCAATAAACTGCGGGAATATATGTTTTGGAAGCGACATTGCGAGAAATGTTTTTCAATGCTATAAACATTTCAAAGGTTGACGTAGCGATGTACATTGCGAATACCGCGAGTTTGCGGATAAAATAATTTATAAAGATCGCGCTGCACGTTGTATTAAATTTCGAGGAGCTATCGGATTATCGAGGGGCATTATTGATGCTTCTGCCAACACACTTATCAATAGCATTAATTTATCTCGGCGTTTATTGGAGTGTCGTATGTAAAATCAAATATTAACGAACGGATAGTTGAAAATAACGTAGGAAGAGTAACTCTCGCGAACTGGAAAATCACTTCTTTCTGTCATTTTGTTAATAGTTAACGACAATGTCGATCTCAAAACTGATTGATTCAAAAGCTCGCCAGAAATTCTCAAATGTGTTTACAGTCGCACAGAAATAACTCACGTAAGTGTGTAATAATGAAACATCATCAAAAAATGTTTCTGTACTAATTAAATGAGAGTTGATCTTTCATTGTATCATATCGGGATACATATTTCATACAAATAATTCACAAATCAAGGTGAATTATAAATAAAGAAACTGAAACGTCGAAATTCAATGTGAGAATTAGAAACATTAAAACATAGTCTGGTAAAAAAATAAAATAAGGGAAGAGAAGAGGAGAGGGCGACGACTAAGAGAAAAACAGAACGGGCAATACAGCGAAGAAGAAATGGATCGACGACAGGAGAGCAAGCATTCATCGCGCGCTAACTGCGCTCACGCCGATCGTGCCTCGTCGCTATAGATAGACGCGTGCAACGTCTCGCATCACGTACGAGAGCGCGATGAAGAACGGTAACGCGACAATTCATTTACCATCGTTTTCGGCGTCGGCGATAGTGATAGTGCCATCGAGCCGATCCCGAATCTCGAATTTGCCACTTACGGTTTCTCCAATCGTAAGAAAAGGAAAATAGAAGCGACAAAAAAAAAAGACAGGAGAGAGAAGAAAAGCGGCAAGTACGAGCGAAATCGGGAACGAGTTGCCAGTGAGCACGGGAGTGCGACACGACGAAGGGACGGCAGGGCGGGGAGGGAGCAGTGACACTTAACTCTGTCTGAATCCAGCCGCGTGCATTGTTCGCCGCTAATTTTAGTGCTCGCTGTCGCTTTGTCCAACGCTTCTATAGGCGGATCGAGGAGATTCGAATGCACTCTCTCTCTCTCTCTCTCTCTCTCTCTATCTCTCTCTCTCTCTCTCTCTATATATATATATATAAATTTCCCTTTCCGTCTTCTTTACCTTCGCACCTCTCTTTCCGTTTTTGTCGAGACGCGATGAGAAAAAAATCTTTCGGCAAGATCGAAAGGATCTCGTAGTGGAAGTTTTGTCGAAAGACGCCGTGATTTATACGCGTGGCAAATCGCTTCTAGTTATGCCGCCGCATAACGGAAATGTCTTTCTTCTGTAATGCATTCTGCGTACATATAAAATGTTATTTTCCGTGCGATATGTTATTGATGCTAAATGAGCGACGTCCACGATACATGGCTTAATATGATTTCTTATTTGCTTTAGTCACTGAAGACACGGGGTTTTCACCGTCCATTTATCGCTAAATGTGCTTGTCGCCTCTTGTTGACATTGGACGCGATCTTCATGTCAAGTAAATGAAGTTCAGGCACCCGCATTTAATCTTCTGCGTGACATAAGAGATAGGTCTGAGTGTTTGACAGACAGAAAATATTAATTTTAGTTAATTATAGTAGAATGCACAGGTTAACTAGATTATATATCAACACAGACATGAGATTACGCAAGAAAATATGAAATCTGATGAATCATTTGATTTATGTTGAATTACGTTGCATTCGAGATGCATTTGAGACTTGTCGAATGGTACCCAACGTACCTTATATATCTCAGACATTAAGTACGAAGAGAATCCGCTAGAATTACATCAAACGGTCAAGGAAGATAGAGAAGAATCACCCTTATACCCATCGATCTTTCCCCTCTGGCCTCTTTACACTTCTGTTGCACATTGTTTTTCATCGACTCGATAGGCAATCACATAAATAAGTCAGCGGCGAATGGGGCACCGGTGAGGCGACCGGGCAATTTCGTATTCACGGTCTGCAGGGAAAACGGAGAACGGAGAAACACATAGAGGCCGATTGCGCGGTGGCCCTATCAAACCATATTCAAACCCTCCCGGACAACGGAAATCTCCGCTGTCCGAGAATTCGAACGATAAAAAAAAGTTCTCTCCCTTCCCCCCTCTCCCCCTGTTTGGCTCGATTGAGGGAGAGAGAGAGTGTTTGGGTGGAGAAATAAGCAGCAACGTGAATTATCGGCCTTCGTTACATATTCCTTTTTATGTGTCCTTTGCCATAAACGGGGAAAAGGTGACGGTGGACGGTAGCAGCCTGGGGGTTACCTAGGCGAGGAGCGGAGAGAGTCGGCCGCGACGTTTTTGCATGGGCCAGGGGGCTCCCCCGAGGGTCATCACTCGCACTTCAGGGACAGTCAGTGTCCAGTTGTCCCGGCAGCCCCCGTGTCCACCCCATCGCCTCCGCCATTCGATCCGTTGGAGTCAGCCTGACAACTGATATTGCGTGATCTATGGCCTCGAGCATTGCACGCTTGGGACAAAACTGACCTGTTCTCGCGCTTTCTCCCTCCAGTACGTCAGTTTATCCGAGCTATCCCCCTTCTCTCTCTCTCTCTCTCTCTCTCTCTCTCTCTCTCTCTCTCTCTCTCTCTCTTTTCCGAACTGCCCTTTCTCCTTCTTTCCTCGAGCGCGCGAGCGAGTTCTCTCCTCGTCGTTCTTATCCTCTATCCTTTTTTCATCCAAGTTTCTACCCTTCGCGAAGAAGGGTCGCGGAGCGACCACGTATATGCACGAGGCCGGGGATGTGAGCGTGGGAGCGCGCTCGTGTATTTGAGGTGTGCACCGACGAAAAAAGCAAGTAACAAAGTAATAGATGTCCTCGGACCCTTTGCGAGACCACAGTGTCCACTTCGTCAATAAAAAATCACGGTATAATAGAAAAAGAACTCGCGCAAACACCCTCGTCGTTGTAGGCCCCATGAGATACGTCGGCGACTCCCTTGGAATCTGCGTGCGCCCGTGAAATATTTATAAGAGTATTCTGATGCAGCAAGAAAGCCGCGTATGTAGTTTTAGCAGCCTTGATTGAAGAATTGAATTTCTTCGGTACCGTCTTTCATGTTAATCTTATGCAGCAATTCGGTCCTTAATCCAGTAAAACATTCTTTAATAATCTCTCAACGATCGTCATAAATATATTTTTTTCTACATTTTTTCCCAAGTTTTTTCCACATGTAGATATTAAATGATCATTTATAATTCAAAAAGATTAAAATTTTATAAAGATCTTTAATCAAAAAGTTTTACATTTTCTTTATTAAAGACTTAAAAACTATTTTATTCATTAAAAAATATAATAAGCATTTATAAAATTAAAATTTTCTTGGATAAAATGGTATACTTGTTAAACTTTCATAAATTATTTTGTTATACATCTTATCTTTTGTTATTTTTTTAAATTATATATTTTCATCGTTCACTTTATTACGTAAAGATTATGTTTTGAAATCTAGAAATACTAATGCAATTTCTAGAAAAATATGAAGAAATGAAAATAAGGAAAAGAGGAGAAACTCTTTTTCGTTTAAGAGTAGAAATGTGATAGTCGAGTTTGGCTTATAGTCGAAGAGTCCGAGAAAGTATGTGAGCGGTCAGTATGCCGTAGGGAGCCACAGACTACGATATATCTTATAATATTACGTACGAGAGGTCAGCAATGAAAACTAAGTGCATATGAGATTCCATATTATACGGGGTTATATAAGATTGTGAAAGACGGCGGGAAAAAGTTTCGTGCGTTCCGAAATCGAAAACGTAAAGTAGTTATATCATGGTCAAAATTCTAATTTGCCCCAGTTTTATTTTTATTGAAAATAAGATAATTTTAGAACTCGAAAGGTAGAAAGACGACAATATTTAATGGAATGTATATTTGGTCTTTTATATGAGCTAGTCTATAAATTAATTAATGGGTGTCATTAGGCAAGTTGTAGGACCTGTTTCTCCGGACAGACGAAACGTTGAATTTTTCATGCACGATAAAATCTCGGAGATGCACTCTCATAAATGTTCTCACATATTTATGGTATTGGTAAGAGGGTGCGTAGCGCATATGCTTTTGCGGGGCAACAAAATGTCATCACCTTATGGCAAGCGCTATATGTTACGGTAAATGCATACATACACAAAATGCGCTTTTACCTTTATGGAAATTTCGTGTCGATCCACGGAAGTCGTAAAGTGTACATTATATAATACTAGACAAATTGAAGTATGTATACGGACGAAACAAAAGATACGTAATGCGTATTAACACATACCAGGATTTAATTTTAATTTTGATTTTGACTGAAATTTATCTCATTTGCAGATGATTCTGTTACATAATTTTTACTTAAATATCTAAAATATATGCATCTGTATGTATACGTCTTTGTATAAACATACATAATTAAATGTAAATAATATCGATATCATTTATATTTATTATTTGATAAATACGTATTTAGTTTTTAATAAATTAAAAATAAATTAATAATTTCCATTTATATTTCAAAAATTTTGAAGATAATTTTTCGTCTTGTAGATTATTTGATTTCCAATTTTAGCTCTTCCATTATCCTATGATAATAATCTATATACAATATATTTCATAGAACTCGTTACTTTCATACGTCAGATTCATGTTCGATTAATCCGGAAGTAATATTGTTCCGTGGAATAGTAAAAAGATTTCCGGCTGCGAGGTATGGGATCGGGGCGATAGCAGAGATGAGCGGGGGGTTGGCGGGGGTTAATTGAAGTATTTCTTATCTAAAAACTGGTGATCCCATACAGCCGCGAGCTGGAAGACCTTTGATCCGTTAAGGTCTGCCCGGGCGTGATTGCAGGGCTCTTGTCTTCTCTTATAATTGATATTGGCTCAGCGGTGGTGGTGTAGTGGCGGTTGGCCCGTCCAAGAGCCACCCTGGACTATAGGATTCAGAAGTAAGGGAACGAGGGTGGGGGCGGGAGAGGGAGGGGAAGGTGATTTCGATGGTCATGGAAAGGCGTACTTGGCGGAAGGGACGACGGGACCAGCCACCAGCAGCTCTAATCCCCGATGGCCCCGTCTTCGAGAATAGTTGGTAATCCTATGGGATAGTTGGAGATCACCGAGTTACACTGGACACACTTGAGCATCGGGGGAGTCTGCTAGACCCTTTATTGGCAGACGCCGCTAAGGTGGATATCTAAAGAGAATTCGAACTTGAGGAACTCGAGTTACACATCGGAGGAGTCGAACGCGAATTTCGAGTAAAGATGGATAAGAGAGGAGTGCAAGGCGAGGAGGATACCAGTTCGAAGGTGGAAACCGCTTAATGTTCCAAGTTCAAGCTGAATCTGACCCAAGACTTACAATCGTACGCTTAATGTGGGAAGCCTAAGGAATTAAAGGGAATGATAGTATTGCGAGAGCCTGTATGGCTTAATACAGATTACTGTGATATACGCGGCCACGTTGATTATTATTGAGTTACTTAAATTATTATTATAATTATATTGATAGATATATAAAGAATTATAGCACATTTTTTCCTTCACTACAAATCTCTCGGAATTTTAATAGTTTTATTTATGGGCAAATAAAAATAATAGGACTTTAAAATACAATATTATACTTCAAGAATGTAAATAGATAGGTAATACCATGGCATTATTACTTAAATTTTAAGTAAACTTCATTTTTACTTTAAAAGTTTTGTTAGAGTAAATTTAATTAAAATTTATTAAAAAATAGTAATCTGACTTTATTTTTTAGATCTAATATAAAAAGTCTTATTATTTTTATTATTATTATTATCGAAGTATTTTATTTGAAAATGAAGTTAGAATAGTTAATTATATGTTTTTTTTTTTCAACTAATTGATTTATAAGTTTCTAACATATAAATGAACAAAAATAATAAGATATAAATAATACTTATAAACATATATCAAGTTATATGTTTAAGTAATATTTATATACACAATAGATTATATTGTAAATATATTAAGCGCCTTTATCAGGATTTACTAGCTTTCTTAGGATTTAGCTTTGTTAGGATTTACTAGCTTTGTTTCCTTGGTTGTACGCCAAACCACATTTCAGGTGCGGGCTATTTAAAAGTCACAGTAAATAACTTGGCATTCTATGTACAATGGAACGCTTAAGTATTGGAGCAATAGAACAGAGAACTTTTCATGGTACTGCATGCCAGGAAGCGGAATACTAAGTGCGCCATGCGTGTCAGATATTGAACACAGGCAAACAAGCATTCCCTTTTTTCATTTAACATCAACATATCCGGTGAACAGCTTGAAAACAGTTAGTCGATTAGTCTAAAGATAGTTCGGTTGTCTAGAAGAGGGGAAAAAAAGTCAGAGAAAAGTGCAAGTAATTTATTCATACTCCCGAATGTATGTTTCTCTTGAAAGCACGTACAAAGCGCAAGAATAAACCTTAATGGATATAAATACAGATTACAAGCTATAATAATATCATCAATGTTGGTATTAGCGTGTGTTTGGTATGTGGCTTTAATTTAGCGAGGAAAGAGCGAGAGAGAGAGAGAGAAAGAGGGGGAAAAAGGGAAAGAGGTAGAGGAAGAGACGCAGAACGGTCGCGAGGGAGTCGCTGTATCGAAGGTAGAAACTTGGTTAATGCGTCGTATATTACGGTAATGGTGACTCTAAGTAGGGATTACATATGCAACGCACTCGTCGCGTACCTTCACGTCACTGTAAACGGCATATTTTAGGCCGCAGACTCGGGCTAAGCTCATCGTTTCTACGTGCCTCGCTCCCAGATAGTATAACAAATAGAGCACTGTCACCGATAATTGAGGAATTTGGAATTCAATATTCACCGATCGGCTGTGCCGTGGCGGTGACGCGTGTCCTGGGTAGTCAATTCACAGGCTGCCATTTGCATTGTGATTCGTTAAGCCTTCACTATCGGCTATTGAGTGACCATCGACGCCGTGAGAGTATGACGAGTACCCGGTCTCGTATTGCAACCTCTCGTTTATTCTCACTGCAGACGAATCAATGTGACCAAAGGCGTCAACTACGGGCTCGTTCGAAAGCCCTGATAACCAATGAAATTTCTCTGCGGTGGGCTCAGCTCCTGCTGGAATTTCAAATACTATTGATCTATTAATAACATTTCTGCACTCCTGAAAAACGTTTTATCGCCGCTGCACGTTATCTTAACGTCCTCCCGCAACGGTTATGAAACATTATTTATGTTCCTCATTCATTTAGAATTATCTATCACTAAAAATTGATATAAATAATTAATAAAATTAAATATATTAGTGTTCTATTTCTTTGAAATTTTTTAAATACAAATCTGAGACACAGGTATAGCATGCTGATTCTGCCATTGATAAATCTTTAGATTGATTTTTAATGATTTTTGCCAGACCATTTTTGTGAAAGGACATTTTTTCCTCTACTGAAATATTGATCTAATCCCGTAATGATTATTCCCGGACGCGCAGAAACGGCGTCATTTCCGGCTCCACGGTTCGTAAAGTTATGCCCAAAGGGGGAAGGGCTTTTCAATCGACGTCCATAGCGCGCCAATCGACATGAATTTTGAAGCGTATCTGATAGCAGCACGGTGCTATGTAAATATTTAATGAAACATCCTGGCCGCAATATGGGTCCCCGCACTCCACCAGAGGCACCGCCGCGCGTATCCCCGAATCCAGCGGCAGTAGCTATACCCGAATGGACCGCCATTACGTTGATACATAAGCTCGCATCTCTCTCTTCATATATTGATAGCGCGCGTGCATTATTGATGAGTCCGTTATATTTATGGCCCGTTTTAAAACTCGCCAATCATTTCTCGTGGCGGACGCTTCACGGGGCGATCGATCGAGCATTGAACTGGCGCGTATAAAACTTTGAACGTCGGCGCTAGATTTTAATACACAAGCACGCTCGAACCGATCGTGTAAATTGTAGGCATTACTCATTCAAAGAAATACCGCATATATTGCAATACTGATATTTCTTAAGGCTAATTTATGATTTCGTTTGGATAAAAATTTTGATATTTAGTGAAAACTGTATTGTGAACACCATCGTTATAAATATGGAACATGTTTTTCGAAAGCAATTATGAAAAATGCCAAAGAGATCGTTTCGAGAATACTATATGAGAGCTCAACAAATACGTTGGCAGTTACGAACTCGCACGCATAATCCCCTCCGGCATGTCCGGACAAAGCTGATTTTTATGTTCGAATATCGAATCCTCTAGACGTATGGGATACGTGAAGGTTGAAGGGACACGGTATAAAAAGGGTGCGGAAGCAGGAACGATGTAAACGATATACCATTGCCTGTGGAAATATTCTCAAGAGACTGAAAAATCGCAGCGCGATTTATCTGCGTTATATCGTAATTGCTTAATAACGATAATGTCGTTACAAACTTTTGTCGCGCATAACAATTTCATGTGCGAGTTAAATGTCAACTTTATTCAATTTATAAATTATTTGACCAGTTATTATTTTATCCTTCATGGATAAACCGAGTAGGAACACAAATATTATATCATTTACGTGCGCATTCGGGAAATATATATTATATAATAATAATAGAGCGGATATATTTTTTTAATAACGTATGAAAATATCTTGTAGTAGTTTCTTTCTATGGTTTGATATACGCACTCGTCAATTCTGAGAGGGAAACCTTGTATTCAGTACTACCACGGGCCAGTGACATCATATTACGATCTGTCTGCTTCGTGTATCCCCCATACAGTGTTATACCCATAACTGTCTGATATGCGGCTTTCTCTTCTTCCTTACACGCTACCCCCCCATAAAGTTATGGACGAGTATCGACGTTGTCGTCATCGATCGATCAAAATTCAAACGTTAACAGGTGTCATGAAGCCCGCTTCCTGACAAGAACAAGTTTTTCTACTTTACCATTTTTCGCTTCCTTTGCAATCGAGCATCTTATCGATCATTCGTAATAAAAAAAAGAAGTCGCGAAAACTGTTGCACGCTATTGGAATTTGTACATCCTTTATACAGATTTCTTGGAATTTTTATGGCCATGTGTTGAACAACTCATGTAAATATTGAAGTACTTGAGCTTTGAATTCTTTACACGACATTGCTAGTAGTTTCGATCCATTAGTTTTATTTGTTTTATACACGTTTAACATACATTTATTCAATCTAGATATTTATTTTTAAAGAAATATTTAAAAAATATTTAAATGTAATTCAATATTGTAGTCTTTATACTCTCATATCATTTGTTATAAAAGACGTTTTATATGCTGAAATACCATAATTCTTACAATAGACACGCCATTCAATGCCAACGCTGCAACAGGACAAAACACCCTCGTGTGTGTGGCATGGTATTATTTTCCCTCAAATCTTGGCTGACAGCGACAAAGGAGACTTTCGCGTTCTTATCCAACGCTATCCAAGAGCGTAGTATGTCACCCTTGCTGGCATACCGATCCTTTCAAATATACGGAAAACAAGCCGCGACGAAACGAAATATATCTCTGTGGCTTACCCTCCAATAATCGCGTCAAATTTTGAAACCAGTAATTCATCATGAATTAGACTTCTAATTTTTGTAATTTGTAGGAAAATTAAATACCAATATTTTTATGAAATTAATGTAACATAATATTTGTTGTAAGTTTATATTTTTCTTATTAAGCTGTATATCACATTATATTGGACTGATGATGTCTCATACGTTTATGAAATTACATCGTAAGTTTATATCAAATCTCTTCGTGTTGCGCGTATACTTGGAAACAAGCATGATGGCATGTGAGCATATGTAACAATTGCATCGTGCATTGACTGGATTAGAATCTAAATTCGCCGTAATTCCTTGATTCTTCGATTGGCGAAGAATCGCAATGACTTTAGGCGTACTTTTCACCTCCAACCACAAACGGTATACTCATACATTATGCATCTTACGATTCGGATTCGTGGTTTAAAGTGCAATTAAAGACAGCAGATTCTTTCAGGAATAACGACTAAAACTAATTGCAGCATATAGCAATCGTGCTATTTTTCTTGCGAAACATGTCACATTCTTTGCGAACCCTCACGTTTAAAAAGATTGTATTTCTGACCGGAATCGTCGATTTCTTTTATCGCAATATTTTTTGTTTATTCTTGCTCAATAACCTCGTTACGGTAATATTAATTTGCAAATTTTGTAATTTAAGAAAATTATTTATTTTACGTACAAACTTTCCGCGTTGCGGCGCAAGTATGGCTGACTTTAATGACCGCGCTTAGGGGATGAGATGTACGGACGGGTCATTTCGCGAGGACATTTATAAATGACAAACCAACGGGAGCAACACTATAACCGGTCGACTATACCCTGACTTGGCCGCCGCACTGTTCCGGCTAAAGAGGATGTAGGGGGGCCTCAAAAGGGGGTGCTACAAGAACGGGAGGGTTGGCGTGGGTTGGATCTCGATCGGAGAGGGAAACTCTGAGGATAGTGGTTTTAGACGCACACACACACACATACATATACGCAAACATACACGCATCCGCATATACTCATACATAGTTGCAATACATGGAGGGTCATGCACATTCGGAGGTTGCTTGGTAATGGCTTCGGTTTATTAATGACCGGTCAGCTGAGTTAGCAGCCAACGTGTATTCCACGCGAGGCGCTACTCTAAATACACACACACACGTATACCATACATAGATATAATTCCACGTACACATACTATCAGCCGCGCACAAAAGGTATATCCGGAACAACATCTACTTCTTGATATGCTCTACTCGCGAACGAAAAACTGCTTAAATCTCGAGTGTGAAAATACCCGGCTGTCTTTCTCTCTAACGACCTTCTTGAGTAAGACGTCAAGTATCATTAATTACGTACGAGTTATGTTAAGAACAATTATGCTAAGGAAGTTTATACATGTGATTTTCTCTCATACATCTTTTTCGTCTCTTATACTAAACTTTATATAAACGAAGTGGTCTACTTACGTTATCGAATTTTATACTTACTCTATACTTATTCCGCTAAAGTTATATAATTACGTTGCTGTAAAATTCAACTCAGCAACACACATATTTTGGAAGATATGCACTGTATTCCACAAACGTTTCGCGAAGCCAGGTATCACCGTTATTTGACCATGAATAATAATATGCGCAAAGTACGATTCCAAAAACGAATAGTTGTAAAAAGGAACAGTTGTTGCATAAATCATCAATTTTTGCCGCATAAAGTATATATATCTGAATTTTTTTTACATAAAAAAGATTTAATGATCATTACAATATATATTAATAAATAAATAAACAAAATTAGAGATAATAGAGAATCTAGTTTAATCTATTTTTCTATTTTATTGTCACGTCCACGTATGTAGACAGCTGCAGTATTTTAGCATGTCCGTCTATTCACCTGCAACGTGTCACTTAAACGCACGAGAGGTATAGTTAACGAGATTACCGGCATCACAGGATGCGCGTAATGTTGGTGAAAGGTTTTACAAAGAAAATTGTCTGGGTGGATAAGCGACGAGATATGGCAACTTGATCAGCTTATGTATCGCGCATATTCATGGGACACGTCTTTCTAATGAAGCTGAAAACACTCTCTTGAAAGAGGGGAGATTTCTATCGAACGATAGGATTGATGTCGCCGTAAGAATTTAAGATGAATAACCTTGCATTGTGGCGGCACAATGACACTACCGATCGTTTGCGAACGGAGCCTTACCGTTATGCTGCTCCTGCGCGTCCTGCATAGCAATACCATCTTCGCATATACGAAGCGCGCTCTCATCAACGATTTGTGCGAGCCGTCTTGGTCGCGTATGCTATTCCGAAATTTAAATCACTAACTGCTTTACATAATGCCATTGTGTACTGTTCGCACGCAAGCCCGTGGATTTTTTCCCTCATTTTCGCAGAAGTATTTGGAGACCGACAGATTTCCGTTATTTTAACGCGATTGACGGCGATTAATGTTTCGTCACTGCAATTTATTTATGCGATTTCAATAATTCTGCTGGCTTTACTCCTAAATATGCAGAAGTAATTAAAATAAAAATATCAATTTGTGCACGCAACGAAGAACATTTCAAAGTGAGTTGTCGATGGTAATTACTAACAGACAATTGCTTTTTATATATCATACATGTTATCATATAATAATATTTATATTATATAATTATTATATAATTAATCTGAAACATCAAATTGTTTTACAATTATTTACGAAACGTCGGAGATAGATGTTGAGTCGACATAATACCGGCAAAGAGAATAATAAGCTCATCCTACCTCATTTTCAGTCTCATGACTCGGGGCGTTGGGATTAATTTTCGAGTTATTAAGCGTGACCGCGCAAAGTGGCATGTGTAAATGTGGACGACGCACGTTCGTCTGTTAGGATTCGCGTTTTAATTCGAACACGGTCGGACGGAGGGTATGGGCTGGAATGAAAAGCGGAAGGAGCGTCAGACTGGGTATGCCGGAGACGCGCTGCCGTTCTATTCGTCTGTCTGTTGAATCACGTAGATATCTCTCTTTCTCGGTATCCATCGTAAATATAGAAGTGGCGCCAGATACAGTAAATTTCGCAGCGCCGCGTCAGCATTGTTGAGGCTTAAAATGGAACGCGGGTGCGCGTCGAAAAAGATACGTCTGCGACCTGACAAAGCGACAGGGACGGTCTAAATGCTTGTTAACACGCGACGTTTATCTACTAGGCGCTTGCGAGCCTCACAAACGTTTTGATAAAATGAAATTCGAAAATCACGTAACGTCGCTGTTTGTTCTGTACGTTATGCGATAAACGTACAGAATGAGATCAGCGCAAACGCGAAAAGTCCACTGAATTAAATTACATATTTATTATAGCGCTCGTTATATAGACTGCAGTGTAATAGTTTATTAATATGAATATTTTTATTTTTTTTAAAATTATATAGAGAATTAATTTCATTTTAATAAAAACATATTCCTTAAAGGATTAATTATATCTATGTGAAATATCTGTAAAATGCAGAGAGAATGCATCCGGTATGAATTAACATAAACGTATGCGTTTTTGTGCGATTAATTCCAAAACTGGTTGGATTCAACGTGGAGAACGTCAGACGAGACATAAATAAAGCGAAATTTAAGGGCTACAGAGGCAGGCAGGGAAGACAGGTACAATGCGGGAACGGGGCTGGATGGAGTGTATAATTACCGTTGTGCAAGTTAGCGTAGTTCTGTTCAGTTTGGTTCCAGTCTGCGAGCTTGAATTATAAGTTGCGAAGGAAGACACGAATTAGGCTCGAGACCTGTGCGTCGTCGTAGACACCCGGCGCGTCGCGTCGCGTCGCGTCGCATCGTGTCGGGCGAATATAAACGTTCCTGGATAATCTCCGGATTAATTTCACCTGCCGTGTTAGAGTTCATGACCCTGACCATGAGTTATTATCTAATTATCACATCCAGATAAATTTTTCCGCCCGCCACATCACTCTGCTGTTATTTATTGTTATCATCGATATGTAAATACAAACAAGAGTCTGGGCAATATATGTGTATTGTGTACAGACAATGCGCAGGATATTATTTCGCCAACTTGAAAAATTAATCTTTCCTTAACAAAAATGTCTACTAATAGACACGAATGATTTTCGAGTAATAAATAATTGCTAAAAGATTTTCCGTAAAATAAACTTCAGAAAATTAAATTAACAACAGAAACAACAGAATTAACTCTATAAAGTTAAATTCAGGTGGATTTCAATAGAATTTTAATTTGATATTTAATTACAAAGATATATGATGCTAAAAATTGAAAAGTTGCAATAAATGATGACTTCTGATATTTTTGTTAAGGAAAAATTCGCTCTACATTGTCCAAAGAAACTAAATAATATCTGATTTTTTTAAGATATTTTATAAATTTAGACGTTATTCTCTTCTATAATCAAAAAGCAAAGACAGTTTTATATCTGTAACTTATTTATTTGCACAAAAACCGGGCTTCTTTTTTCTGCATTTTTAATAATATTTTTCATATTAATTAAAAGTATAGACTTTCTGTCGATATCAATCAGTGCAATCCTGTCAGGTATACCTGAGAGCTTTGCGGAAAATTTTGGGACCGTGCTAAAGGGGATCCGAGCCCCAAGTGACTAATTAATCGGTGATAGCCTTTCACCGCGGCGTTATTAATGTCCCTGAAACTAATACACGCGCGTGGTAGACCATTAAAACGCCACAGGTGAATTTACAAGTCGCGACGCACGATGTTTACGACGTTGTGCCCATGACGATACGCTAGGCTGGTGGTTCGAGACGTCCGGCCAGTCGGTCTGGGGCGTTGGCAACGATCCTGGTTACTTGTCGCACGTTCGTATGGTTGACACATTCGACCTGGGCCTGGAAGACAAGGCCGCGCAGCTCCAGCTTCCCTTTCCACACACTTTTCCCCGCCTGGGTGAGAATTCACTTGCGTTGACCCGTTTTTCGTTTAATCGACATGGACGTTGATATCATAATATGCGCGTCGACTATTATACATATAATATTATGTATGAATCAAATTAAGAATGCGTATGATTAAATGTCTCGTCATATTTATTGAAAAAGTTTATTAAACAATTACACATATGTATAAACTATTTATTTCAAAGATGGCGCAACTCTAGTAAAACACAAATTACTTACATTGAAATACGTGGATGGAGTGCTATATCGATTTTATCAAGATTTAGAAAACGAAGATGATATATACAACGCTCGAAAGAAACGCTTATAAATCAACATGTACGACAAAAATTAGATTTAAAGGTTGTACGAATTAAACATTTTGTTTAATGAATCGCGCGAGGTGGCTTCGGCCTATTGCATTGTTCAACTGGGAATCTTATCTCATTACGTTAAAGGAAGTCTGATCCGGTCGTGGGTCGTGCACAGCCACGGAGAATTGCCTGGTTGGTAACAGAGAGCGACATGTTAAACACATCGCAGCCAACTGGACATAAGCCATGTAAGTATGCACGCTACGTGGTTAAGAGCTGGAATACTCGCACGCTCTGAGGAAATGACAGAAGTCTCAAGAGAAATAGAAAAAGAAAGAAAAAGAGAGAAAACAAAGATCGAAATATTGGATAAAATAAAGATCGAAATATTGGATAAAATAAAGGAATGATAGAAATTTCTGTAAGCCAACAGAACGTATTGGAGAGAAAAAAAATCAATGAAAAGAAAGATGAAATCAACTTTTGTAATTGTGACTGGCAACGAAATGATATAGTGTAATGTTAATCCATATTAATTCATCTAATTCTCCATGTTACTTAATTTGAAAGTGTTACTACAAAAATAAAATATTTATTGACAATATAAATAAGAATGCAGTACGATGGTGACAATTCTATCAACATAATATAATTCACGTGTTTCGTGATCCCGTAAAAATTAAAGTCTTTAAAACGCAACTCTCTCTCTCTCTCTCTCTCTCTCTCTCAGAAAATGGAGATAGGGCAGTGGATCGAACTACGTGGATTATTCTCGTTCGACTGTCCACGTGAAAAAGTACGAATGACAAGTCCGTAAGAAGCGAATGCACGGAAGACGGCACTCTCGACACACACCTCGTACGATAGCCATAGAGCCATGCAGCCACGGCGGGTCTTTCTGCCGGTCGGTGATGTATGATAGGTCTGCCGAGAATTTATGCCTGCGTCGTGCGCGCAAGAACGATCCATTTATTCGATATCAGAATATGGAAATATTACTCCGCTGATGTCTCGGGTTACTTCGTGAGACCTCTACTCACCTTGAATCCGTAATACTCCCATGGGTAAAGCCCGCATATCCACTCGTCGTTTCGTCCCCCCTCTCGCATCCTTCATCATCCTCCTTCGCGCTCCCCCAATCTCCCTCTCCGTCGTCCGCGGGCACGGATATGCGTGTACCTCGTAATATTCGCTCTATCAACCGCGAACAAGTTTACGTTTGCAAACGGGAAGTGTCACTTTATAGTCCGCCGTAGAAACAACCTCTCAAAGTTTTCCCCAAAAGACATCAATAAGAAAGCCGGTAGCTCAGCCGGCTCGGGCCTCGGGCCTCAACTAAACTCGCCCACACCTTATGCCTGCCGGATTTAGGAGGGGTAGCCAAATACGATACGCGAAACTGATTTTCGGTAAGACGAGAGGGGTGCTCAATCGACGGTGGTTCGGCAAGTGGAAACCGAGAAATATCGAAAGCGTGTACTTCGCAGAATGTGGAATGAGCAACATTACAAACGATTTGACCTAATCGAGCCGAGTGGAAACGTACATGGAAGTTGGCGCTCGCCATATTTCCCTGTCGCCTCGCGGATATTCTGCCCTACGTGCGCTATGCACGTCACCAGCGATCGTTCTCGACTTCAATTTAACGAGCAGTCGCAGTCGATTCGATTTAAGCTGAGCGTGGCGGTTTCTGTTTCGAAACTCTTCAAAAACGGAAAACGATATAAATTCTTCGTTTCGATTTTTTCTCACGAACGTATTCTGAGATTATGATGCAGCATTGTAATGTACTTGTTTTACAATTTACTTATGCAGAGAAGAGTAATCTTTTTCTCTCTTTCCATTTATATGCTTTTAGAAACATTAAATTATTTCTAAATAATTATTTTGCACAAATTTTACCAAATAATTTATAATTTTGTGTCACGTTTTTCTCTAACTTGAATTACTCGTCAATGTTATCTATGCCTTGTTTCAACACGCGTCTCGTATTATTACACGACGCATCCGTCAAGTTTCTCGAGAAATATGACGAATCGTGGTAAGATTTGTGCGCGCTTATATGGCAAATAGAAAATCGGATATGGTACGTGAGCGCCTCTGGCGAAACATCCCATCGTGGATGTAGCTTCCAAACTCGCACGTTCTATCTAGCACGGATCATGGCGCGGAGAAAGAACGCGATGCACACTCGACGTGTCGGTGTGTATCTCACGTGTGCCACGTACGTATGGAATCGGTGTTGGTGATAGTAGGTTGGGAGAATATGGCACGTGAAATATCGGATTCTGGGTTTATGCGCGCCAGTTCTCGAGGCGAGCGGAGAATATCAATTTTGACGTTTCTCCCCGTTCATGCGCGAGAAAGGGTGGGGGGAGAGGGGGAGCATTTCGTGCGACGACGATGGAATTCCTATAAAAGTCGATATGTTCCTATTTAAGTCGATACGAGGCTGAATGCACGATAAAATCACACGGAATACCGATCGATATCGCGCCAATATCGAGTCGGTATTTGGGCCGCTTGATTTACGCCATCGCTCGTCTCGCGATTCCTCGGATCATGATCCACGCTTGAACAAAACTGATACGTTGACTTGAATCTCGGGCAATCTTCGAAGAACAAATGTACAATGGCGAATTTGAAAAATTCTATATTATATTTATTGTATGAAACCATAATCTAAGAAAGAAGGAAAATATTATCGAGAGATGTAGTCAATAACTGACTTGTAATGTTTTAAAGTGTCATTCGCTAAAAGCAGAAGTTATGATCTATAATAAAACCTATGAAATTATCTAATTGGATAGTTTAATTTTTATGCTAGATATATGTATGTAGATCGAGATATAGATAAGTTTAGACGGACAAATCGCCACAAAATATATGATTGAGATCCGAAATCCCTATAAAAATATAGAAGTCGGACGGAGGCAAAATCCCCCTTTGACGTCCAAGCCATAAATGAAATAAAATGATATTTCTTCGATAAGAAGCGCGTGCACGGGGAGAAGAAAGCCGCTTTATTCGGGGGCGAGCAAGCACGGCGGACGGTGGTCAGGCGTTCGGACGGGTTCTGGAGCGTAGAATCTAAGCGAATCTCCCCAAGTACTCCATCAAGTCTAGGGTGATATTGGCGTAGAGCCTACCATATGTCACTTCTCTGCGTCTCTAGCTAATATCTTACCAAAGATGAATTCGTGAGAGATGCAAGAGGCAAAATATTATTTCACAGTTACACTAAGTAATCGTGTGTTTCATTCCGCACGACATCCGTTATTATCCGAAAAGATTACTTGTTTTATATATATATATTTAAAAGGAAGACTGATAACTCTTAAAGTAGCTAAGTAATAACTTTGGGTAATTGACAAATTAATTAGTTAAAAAAATGTATTCTTATTATGAGACAGACTTAACATTGTCTGCTCTTGTTTTATCATATCCCACGTTTATTTAAACAATCTGCAATTGCAGCTTAAATTTTTCTTCTTTATTTCATTATTATATATATATATATACTATTATTTCTAATTGTAAGTGATATATCCATTCTAATTTCCACATCTGTTGTTCCTTATAATGATACAAGTTATAGATAATCTCCATATACACGCATTATATTTAATTAATTAGGCGCCGAAAGAAACGAGTGTGAATTAATCTTTCGTTGACATCTCCGTGATGTGCACTTCAAAATAAGAATTATACTGGTATTAGTAGAACCGTCTCTTCAATGTAAGAGTGGCTATGACTCATTTCTGAATACCCCTTTTAGTTGATCACCGTGTTGATTCTTAATGCAAATATGTCTCCACTAAAAATAATTATCATGCTACTATAAGCACCGCCGTATTTAGAACAACAGATGTTTTCCTATTGATCTTAATGGACATACTATTTATACTGTTTGTATAATTAAGGTAACTTTAATCACTCTATATTATGAGATTATTTGATAACCGTCAAACTCTACAAAAATTTTAGGTAATAAAATGCAAATTTAATTATGTTTAAAATGTAGTATCTTTTTACGAAAATATATAAAGTATATAGTTATAAACAAAATTCGATATTATATTGCTGCTATCATATTTGGAAGACTCGGTAATATATTTTTTTCATATTAGTGAAGATCGATGATACCGCGACGGTTTATCTAGCGATAAAAATCTTTATCGCACTGGTCAATCCTTCAATTTTGGAAACTCGCTATAAGGTCGTATATTCTCGCGGCGCGGACGGTCCATTGGATTATTATTATCGTCATCTCCGCAAACTTCTCGCGAGAGTGCCGGATATCATATTATCCACGCGGCGTGACCTATCCCCATCCATTATTCTTTATCTCGCAGAGATATAAAAGAAATGCATTACTTATATCAAGATTGCTGGCCATTCCTCCTGCACGATTCTTTTTACTGTTCTCCTTTTCGCGTGACCAATATTGGATGATACGTATGAAGCACTTTATCAATTTCGGTCATCCATTCAGCATACGCGTTTCATGCTTCTGTATACAGAGAAACTACCTTATATATGGTTTTAATATCGCAGTAATATCGCGTGTCATGCATCGTAGTACGTCGACGCGTAAACCAAAGAACAAGCGATTATGTCTTCATTTAAAGGTCTGATACTGAAAATGACATCTTTCGATACTGTTAAGACGTTAAAAATTAAGGGCCATTGCACGTAACAAAGTTTTAGTCATAATCGTAAGGCCATAAGAAAATAAACCAATCACACTCGATTATTCTTCGAGCTCAAGGAGAATAATCGACTGTGATTGATTTATTTTCTTACGGCCTTATTTAACTTTTTAGCTTCCTCTTATTAAAAATTCAATACTTTCGAACAATATAAATCAAGACATTTATGAATTGGCAATTTTAATGCTGTTATGAATTGTATTGCAAACAGAAAAATGTTATACGAAATTGGTGTTTATTACAATATATTACTGACATAGATGCAGCATTAGTACAATGATGGTATACACAAGTAGAATATTTCGTTGGTGATTGTTCAATTTCACTTCCATAACTCGTTGTTTATCAGAGAATGACAATTGAGTTGTCGATGTTCTTCAAAGGAAACGGAACCGTTTCCGGTGGTCCGTCTTATTGTCGTTAATGAAGAACATGTGGATCTAATGCATAAACCGTGTCGCGCAGTCATTGTACCTTTACCACTTGGCTTTTTTAACGCGATGTTTCCTACGTCCCGTCTATACTCTTTTATAGGACCGTACATCCGCGACACACCGGATATTCCGAACAAATCGAGCACTATGAAGATTTCATTTCAATAACGTCACGATTGAATTCTACGCTATTCACATACATTACAGTTTTTTCTCATCAGATTTTGCTCCTCCGCGTTCGCTCTTTAATATTTCCTAATGCTAGTAGATACGATATGTCAAAATTAATAAGAAAACACAATTTTATCCTAACTATAAAGATACTTTGGTAAATTTAACCGACCTTCTTTTTCTTCTCCTGAAAATTCAATTGACTCTTTTGTGTGGATCGTTTGTAAGGATTTCTTGGTCCTAAGTAATATATTTTCGTTTCCGACACGTATGCGCATTAGTACCGGTATGCAAACACAACCTAAGGGTCACTTCCTGTTTAGCGCGTACAACTTCACCTGTCCCGCCGTAAAGTTCTCTCGCTGCGAAATTCTTAAACAACTCTAAATTATCAGCATAAGCGTCGAGGATGCGCGCAGGAAGAGGTAAACAAAGAACGAGAATAGGTTGAATAAGTGGCAATCGGTGTACTAGGTATTCCGCATGATTATTAATTAGCCGGACATTTTTAACGTATTTCGAAAGTCAACAGCGTGAAATGCGACACGTCCGGAAATGGGAGTAGGCCACTCTTCGCGTGCATCCGCATATGCGTAAAGCGAGCCTCTGAAATGCCGCGTACAATTTAACGCTCGCCTATCACATGCCCCGTGTGGCTTACGCCACGGGAAAGAGATTTTCCGGTAATCGTAAACACGATATAAAGTTAATCTGCGGCATCATAATTGGAGGGTGGTATTATGCAACAAGCAGCTGACACATCAGATAAATGCGCGTGAATTAAAACCGACCAATTATGCGCTTTAAAACGAGGCTCGGTTACTTTTACCCGGCAATTATTTAAAAAGAGATAGAGCATTACATTGTGAATTCTGCATTTCCCCTTAAGCAACGTCGACAAATTTATTCCGAGCAAACCGTACGTCTGACGAATACCCATAGGCCTTTGTTCCAATGCAGCTTTGCTGATCTTGCGTCATGATGATTGTGTGAGATTAATTTCTACATTTGAATATTTTATTGTAGAATATTTTTATCTCATTATTTCATCCTAGATAGCATTACGATATAAAGCGCAAATTAAACGCGACGTCTTTTGTAGCCTGTTTTTAAATCATGATAATTTCTTGAACGAAAAATACACACCGGGTACGATTTGCTCTGCATGGTCGCGCAGACAGAGACACGTGCCCGCGGTAGGACATTGTCCGAATGTAGAGTCAAACCATTTGTATGGCCCACCCGAATGACACCGGTATTAATAATATTCAAGGTGAAATTAGCGGCTCGCCTATAAACTCGAGGCAAAGGGCACGTACCCCGTACCCCCGAAAAGAAAGAACCACGCCGGGCACGAGCGGCGCAGGTGATGACCGCAGTGGAGTCAGGGAGAGACCGCTTGCCCGCGGGGGTGTTAAATGAGATCCGCAGGAGAATAAGAGGTCAGTCAGGTGCAGGAATATGAATTAGAGAGAGGATCGTGGGCATCGTGGCTCGATTTGTGCGAGCACGTGCAGTCTCGAATTTTATCGCGGCTCAAACGTTGCTCGCTGCCCTCGGTGCCCCAGAGGCGGCCCAGCTGCTTATTTCGACTTTGGGCAACGTTGTTTTTTTTTTACGTCTTTTCACGGCCCTTACTTAAATCCGTTGAATTTCTTATCGCGCGAGAACACTAATAACAAATAACTAAACGTGTGCCATATTAACATATACATTTATGTGCATTACATTATTGTAATATCTTGTTTCACATTGTTATTTTGTATTGAGATAAATTTGATGTATTATTGTGTGTCTTTTTAACGAATAACACTCTACGGTAAATAATAATAATTCTACATTAGTTATTGTAAAGAAATACTAAACTTGCACAGTACCTATATCTCAATTGTAATGTATTTCTATTTGACTCGTTGGAGATTTTGAGATGAAACAGTTTTACATGTCGCAGTCAAAGGATTAATCGCTCGACGTATGTAAATCGATTTAAAAATTGAGTTTCATGTCAGGTTCATGTATACCGACTAGATACGCAAAGGCGCAGCAGGTTCATAAACGTCGGCCCCACCTTATCCGCTGACCTGTCGCCTGTCCAAAGACTAAGCGGAAGCGAGCGATTTGACCGCTTTTACAGAATGTTTGCTTCGGCCTCGCTGCGCCATATAATACGTTCATGTGAGCGCAACGGGGAAGAACATTATTTTCACAATTACAAGATCTTATAACGTTGTGTCAACGTTTAGCCATAATCATGATTTATATCACAGCGTGATCTCAAAGTATTGTGAGGCACATAAAAAGAAGTAGAGGATAATTTTAGATGGAATAAAATATTTTATTTATATATTATGTAACTACATATATATTTTCTGTTGTATCCAAATACATTTAGTAGCGAAAGCAGCAAAACTGTTTTTCGTCTTTGGCTATATCTTATAAACACAATTTTAAAAATGCAGTATTTTCTTCTCGTTTAGAAAATATTTGTAAAACTAATAATATAATACTTATGATATGATATTCATGGATTCATCTGAAGGTATATGAATGCATTGTTTCCATGCTTTTCAACTGACGGAGGTGCGCATCAGTAAGCGGCAGGTATAATAAAATCGCGACACGTATCGTGCGTGCCTGCAAAAACATATTTTTCATCGCGTTCCAGGAAGTTCGCTTATTAAGGACTTGGTTCTCCCAGAGAAGCGCAATCGCCAGACGCCTCTCGAGCGTAACCGTCAAGTAAAACGTGCGACGAATGGCCGACCCGATAAATGAGGCAATAAATTCTCTCGGATATAACCGAAAGTTACTGAGACTCTTATCTTCTTATCTGTATATTTCAACGCAATCAATTGCGTTGAAATATACAGATTGCGGGAATTTTTTTTACGGAAAAATGGAATATGCTTGACTTATTCGCCCGAATTGGATGAGAATTAATTAACAAAACTAACGCGTGTTATTCCGCCACCGTGTACAAAACCCGTGGTCAGATATCTGTATTAAAATGCGCACTGCAAATGAAGATAATTAAATTGCGTTGTAAATCACTTGGTCTTTCGACGTTCTTTATCTCGCGCGAGTTTCTATCTTCTTTCGGCGCATGAACCAGAAGTAATGCTCGCTTACGCGTATTAGCATAACACTCTTAAATAATATATCACCGAGGTGCTAGCATCGGGTAAAGGCGAGATAAGTAACTTCCTGCGCGCATATACACGCGTCCTTAACCGCAACGTAACTGCGGCGTTAATAGCGTACGTGCACTACGTAACTGCGCCGCCGCGCCGATCGCATCAGGAATAAGACTGGACATGAGACGGTGCTCGTTCTGCCTCGAATGCTCCATCTCTGATCGAAGAGCCTAGTGTCGAACCATCTTAAATTCATATTTTTCATCACAAATTATATAGAAATACGCCTTCTACGGTCGGGCTGGATCTTTGTGCCTAACAATATTTTTGCGTATACATCTTTTCTAGCTCAGCAATATTTTTCAAATTTAGAGATTACGTATTATTCGTGCAAGACTGTGCGTGGTAGAAAGCTAATAAGCTTGATGGGTTACGGCAAATTTAATATCACACATAACTTCTTTCTTTATAATCGCGAAACAGAGTGGAGGTCGAGAAGTTTAAAACGTCTCTGCTTTGTCCCGCCAAATTTATTTTCGGGCCGGCGATAATATTTTTATATTCTATACTATATTCACGTATATAAAACGCAGTCGTATTGTCTCGAGCTGACTGTCTGGTAACCAGAGCTGACCAATCAACTTGAGGATGCCGTAGATGACGCACCATAAACACGAGATCCATGTTCCGAGTGTCTCGGTATTATGATAGCTGCGGTGGACCCCTTTCCTGTCACGTCCTACCTCGGCGTTCCCATCAGAATATCAGTTTTATGAGGACGGGAAGAAGAATATCGTGTGTCCAAACCGATATTGCGCTGTAGATCCGCATCAGCCGTATGAATTATGAGCCAAATTGCCTGGATTTCAGTGATTCTAATTCGGTATTTCCGATTTCGTAATATGTTATTTAACGCTTGTCGAGCATGTCGGAGTTTGGAAACTTTCGATTTTCCATTAAAATCCAATTGTTATGTGCGCCGTGCATTGTGCGTATCGTTCGTCACATCTTATCTTTCTATACTTTCCTTAAAATCGACAAATTTGCATGCGATGTTTATCTCGTTTAATTCGATTTGTATAGCGTGATGATTATCGCTATCGGTCCGGCTTATTATAAAGCAATGTCTGAAACGCTCATCCATTCGCATTACCATTCGCAGGCGAGTTATTCGCTTCCGCGTGGCTTTCACCTTTTGCAACAGGCGAAATGTGCGCGTGTGTGTGTATGTGTGTGTGTATATAAGCAGGTTGCCGTAATGGCACCTGGAACAACAATGCCTCGATTTGGCGCCATAGAGTTGTTCTGGCCGCGGGGATCTGCATGCGTTAGGTACAGTGAGAAGTGAGAACTACCTAACTCAAGAGGTGGATGAGAGAGGATCGGTTTCGATGCTATCGGGCTGCCGCCACCCGTGGCTTCTTTTCCGTTCTAGCCACGATCAGGCTTAAATCGACTCCTTTCCCCTTACTTCTGACGCAATATGTTCCACTGCCACCGGCTAAATTCGCGCAGCTCGATGTTAATTGGTAAATAATTAAAAAGAAAGATAAATATCTAAAAAAATGCGACATTTGTGAAAAAAACGCGTAAGTTATTTACGGTTATTATATTAATTAAAATAATGTTTTACTAACAAAATTAATTGAACATTTTTAAAATATTTTCTGATTTATTTATATTCTCGAAGCTTAATTTGTGAAAACCTATAAGACAATAGTCTTTTGCAGTTTTCACGCTTCATGTTACGTATAGCGAAAACTATTTTAGACTTTCCCACGACTTGTTCCAATGAATATAACTCAACAACTATACTAAATATCGTAATTGCTTAAACCGATAAATTATTTACTGGCTCCTGTCTACGATCGCTACCATTAAAGTATCATTATTTACCATTAATAACGCTCACTGCCCGACAATGCGCTACTTAATAAAGTAGTTACGCTTCGTTGCACTCTCATCCAATTATCCACAGCTATCACGGATAAGTTACTTGTATACGTTTCGCTATTAAACCGCAGAACGAGGATTGACACATGCCGTACATGTGCAACGAGAATCAGCGATTCTCCTGCAAGATTTTCCAAGAGATGCTTCGTATAATACTGACATTTATAACAGTGCGTATCTACCCTTAGCGGTGTAACTACCGTAAGCTCTTATCGTACTACGAATGTATAATAAGCGCGGCAAGACGGCGTCAAGCCACACAAGGTGTGCGTTTACGTGTTTGATCTATGATCTTCCGGCGATCTTATCGGGCAGTGGAGGTGAGGGATAGAGAACAACGAAAATATAAGACCAACACCTCCGAACTCCTTCATTTAATAATTGGACTTTTATTCTTAAACGTTGTTAGATAAAATATATCAAAAGTAACAAGTAATGTATATAGATTTTTATTATTTGTAGGCACTTTTTTTAACGTATCCTTCCTCCCCCATACCAGAGTTTATCGTTACACACATACGAATGACAGAAATATGTAACAAAAATATTACATAACACCTTAGAGAAAGATTCTTTGACAAATTTTAATGCTAGTTTTTTTTTATCTACGTCAAATAAATGCGTTTTATAATACGAGAAACATATTTGTTTCTTATTCATTCTAATCGCAACAATGATATAATCGGTATTATTCAAACCCGCGCGCTCGTTGTTTGTTTTCTTTCAAACGCGTAACACGTAAAGATTATTTCGATGCAGATTTAAAGCTAATTATAAATTGAGCCCCGACTTTTCTGGCTTCCTCCATATGTTATTTTTCGAGCATTATAATTTACCATTTTGCGTAAGCTACTTCATGATGGATAACCGGATATATGTATATGCTTAACTCTATATTTAACTAATCAAGGACGAAATGAAGTCCAACTTGACTAGGTTTATTGCTCCTAGCAAATTTATTAAGTTAATAACGACTGTTTAGTTAAGGTGCGCCACCGTATGGCCGCGATTAATCAGATTTTACATCGTTTATAGAATGTCATAACACGGCACTCTTGACAGATTAATGATCGCATTATCCTTCCCATTCATTTCACGCAGACCACACACTCCTACTGTTACTACTACTATAATGGAGACATGAATCTGTTGAATATCATCGCCTATTAAATTCGCTACAGGTTCTGAATTTTAATTTCTATACATGAAGATTTGGTTTAAATTATTCATGATACTACTTTGTGTTGAAGTAAACAACAAAAAAATAACAAGTTTATTAAAAATAGGAATCCTTAAAATATTGCGACTTGACAATCTTCCTCACATTTCCTGTATTAAAATTGATATTTCTTACTCTGAAATTTTGTTAATTGTAATAATTAAATTTATAATAATTAAATTAACAATGATTGCAATATACATTTTGTATAGATACGTAATAAATCTAAACGTGTAAAGATTATAATAATTCACTGCTTTTGAATTGTCCGTTAAAACAGCCTCGATCTGATTGATATAACTACGGGTTATGAATCACCAGATTGCCGACTATTGGTCAAAACCGATCGAACGTTCCCATTTTCGTTTCATTTTAATATTCTAATTGCGGGCCTGTCTGTCCGATTGATCCGCAATTCGTATAATGTTCTCGTCATTATACCTCGACAACTTTAATTCCACGCTGTCGCACGACACGTCGAGAGACCAGATTGCTTCTCTATTAATCGCTGGCAATTATAGTGAGAGTTGTTGCTCTTATTATGGTGTTCCTTTCATGTTCGAATGCTCTAACAAACTCCAATTTTTTCACGAATATGTCTAACAAATAATTAGTTCCGAATTATTCATCCCGTAATCACGATATATTTACGTTATTTAAAAATTATCAACAATACAACAAACAAACGCAAATTTTATGATAAGCACATTTTTTGTAATTAATAAATAAATAGCGACAGTTTCTTGTATTTGATTATTACAATTGCGCATTACAATTAAATCTTATAATCTTGAAAGTCGATGTTTCTAAAATAAAATTTCGTATTAAAAAATTTTACATTTTTACTTTTTATTTTTATATTAGGAGTTATTTTCTTTTCGATTATATTACAGGTTGCGTAGACAATCTGTATATAATCAATATTTTAATTTTTGCAAAACTATCAAGTTTGCAATTCTGCGATTTCAAAACAATGTTGAAAGAGACTTAAAATTACTGTAGCACGAAGTAAAGTAGCAGTTGCAAACCTTAATATACCACTAGTCCTAGAACACAAAATGTCTCAACGTTACATGCGTTTGTGACAGGATACACGTTTTTCCTAAAATACTTGGCACGCGCTCACGTATTTCTGTTCGGGTGTATATACGTCTCAGCTCGGAAGAAACCATACACGAGGACTGGTCAACCCGTGGGGTTAAAACTGTACGAGGGTGGCTAGCCGTCCGAATGAAAAGGGCGACGATGTCTCGCAGTCCTCGTAGAGGATCCGGGAGGAGATGGAAGAAAGTCGCGAAAGGTGGACGCGACGGAGGCGGTGGAGAGGAAGAGGAGGGCATCTGCCTCCTTACAATTAAACGAAGCCTCAGAAGCCCTCGAAAGCGAGCGGCCGTCGAGCAGTCAACAGCTGCGCATCTGAATACTAATTTGAAATGTTTACACACCCGCGTGCACTTACCGTGCACGCTCTTCCATCCAGACACCCACGCTCTTCGGCTCTAGTGACTCTCCAGGGTCGCGGTCGGTAACGGCAAAAAATCGCTGCAGAGACTTTTGACGCCTTTAGTCGCTTTAGCTCTTCGAGCGGGTAAAAGGATACTTTAGTGGACGCAACGCGCCACCGAACGAGACACAAGAAATCGAGAAACTTACGAAATATTATATATATATATTATATACACATACATATTAACTCGCTTGTGAACGATTATTTGTTGAAATAATCGCGCTAAAATTAATCATAAAATGAATCTCCTTACATGCTTATAAATGGAAGAAAACGAAATATGAATGAAAGAGCACTTTCACTGATTCTACATATAAAAATAAAGAAGAGGAAGACAGTTGGCTATACCGGGTTAATTCCGGGATCATCGAATCAGTGATAATTTACATTTATAAATAGCGGATGTCGCTAATGAAACTTAAGCATCACAGCTCAGGAATGCTCGGAATGTCAACGGACATTCTTTGATAGACATATGCCGACAGATCGTCCTTTAAATCGTAGTGTTCTCAGTATATTTCCTCGACTCTGAAATATATATTAATTATTTATTTATTGATTTAAGTATGTTATAATTATATGCTGATTATAATTCTTTATATGCGCACATCATATACTCATCATATTTTTAACGAAAATATCCTTCACGTAAATGTAATTAGTAATAATTAATAAACATCCTTATATAATTGAAATTGTTACTGACAGAACCGTACAAAAATATCAACTTGAAACATGATTTTTTTTACTTCTTTCTTGATAGCATTGACTGAAATCTTAAAGTAGATATATCACATCCATAGTTTGATTATTAAGAAATATAATAGAATGTTATTGATTATACAAGCGGTAGGAACAATAAGCTTTAGTAAATGAAGATGAAACAAACCGTGTTCACTAATTTAAGCTCGATCCGCATTTTTAAATTTTTAATTCGCGCGTAGCATTATTCGCAATCTCCTGAATCCCCCTCCTCATCTGCTCACTTATTTCCATACTGATCTGCCGACAGTCGCGGGCCTCCAATAAAACGAACGGTCAAATATTTATGAAGATGTAACCATTATTTTGATAAGAGGCTTCGAAGTTATACCGGTACCCTTTTCGAAACCCGTTTTAGAGTAGCAAGGGTGCTCGAGAGAGTGCGAATATAAACGCGTCCACGCTTGTCCCCCGGGGCCCGCGCTAAGATCCGACTCCTGTTTCAATATTGGGGTAAGTATAGAGGGGCCGAGAGTGAGCGGATGGATGAAATATGTTTGGGGGCGTCTCGCTTACAGCCGCGATAAGGTATTCCAAATAAACTTATCGCACAATGCTCATTTTTCACGAACGCTTTGTCCACACGTTTCTGCGCTGATTATTAACTCCTTTGCCTGTGTATTTATAAGACTATAATACTCTTACATGTATTATGTTTTGCGTTGTATATTATTACTAGCAATGTTAAATACTTTTATCAGAAATATAAAAGTAATCTAATTTGTATTGCTAAATATTAAAAAAAAATGAAATATAATAGGAATATTTATCGATATCGTGATGTGAGTATAATTAAAAATAAAATAACGGAAATAATGTAATATGCCGCAATATCGATATATGAATTTATATTATATATGCTTTCAATTATTATAGCAGCAATATTAATAGTTCACAAACAATCTCACTAATATATACCCATCAATTACCAAATCTCCCTATACGATTACAGTTTCTGCACCAATGAAGTTAAGCATACACGATTTCTCGCAATGAATTAAACGTTTAGTTCAGTAGATTCTTCATGGAACATTCATAAACCGAGATTAAGCGGCTAGGAGAGAAAAGGGGTGTCAGAGACCGACTTGGAAAAATTACGTGCATTTTCATAAATTTTCAACAGCTTAATACTTTATGCATGCAGGATCGCGGATTTGTCTCGGTAAGCTGAGAATGTCCACGTGCGGAAGCCCGTTATATGTATAGAGCAGTTCTCTCTCTCTGCATAGGATCGTACGGGGGGGGGGAAGGGGGGCACCCTTTTCGAGCCGCCCCTTCAGCTAAAGCTGCCCCCGCCTTATAGCCATCGTACCCGTCAGTGAAATAGAAATGGCACGCGTGGGGTAGCGGGCACGTGTACGCGAAGGGTGAGCCACCCTTGCATTCAAGCTCGTGTGCAAGGTGCCTTTACGGTTATTGTGCAGCGACATTCGCCACGGCATTTTATTAAAACCCATCGAAAGTTCGGACGCGACTTCGCTGGTATTCCGGCATTCCACGCGCGATATGATGTTAAATTTGTCGCGCTCGATACGTGAGCGGGGTGTCAATTAAGAGGAGTTCACGGTAAGACACTCGACGTAGCTACGATAATTTGCATATAAATAATTGGGTATTTGGTAATTGGGAAAATAATGAGTATTCTTGGGCGTTTATCTGAATTTAGAATGATAAGAATATTAATTCCTGCTCCAGTGCTAGTTACTATAAATAATAAATTATGGCACGTAATGTGAAAATCTCCTACGATATGTGAAATCACTTAAACTAAAATAAAGTTATTCGGCCTTCTGTGCGTATCGGGGAATATATCCACTGCATAAACCATAATACTCACCGCGTCGCGTTCGACCAATCCACTTAACTCAACTTTTCTTTCATGTTATCCATATGAGCCCTCAATGGCCCAGTGAAGCGCGGCATCTTTTTATCGTGGGCGTTATCGATGATTGAAACGATATGGTCTATCGATGCTTTTTGCGAGCCTCGCTTTGACGTGCCTCTACATGGTACGTACTTTATGAATTCCACCCAGATATCGATGCGAGCAGCGCGAGCGTGCAAGGGCGTTATTCGTATCGAAAATCTGACGTTTGAATTCTCAACGAGCGCTGTATTTCATCGTACCGTAAACCGAAGTGCCGAATTCAGGTCTGAAAGTATATCCGAAAATCAAACACCCGATAGCTGTTCGTAGTGAAACGTTCAAATTTACATCCGTTTGTGGATGCACTTCTGTTAGTTGGTCGAGGGAATATATATTCAAAAAAAGAATTTATTGCATGTACATCTGTATTTACAAGGAAAATAATTAATTCAACAATAATAATAAATAAATTCTTTGCAACGGTTCTAGAGATTCGTATTAGTATTATTAAATTGATTATCAATTTAAGACCGACAGCAACGGCGCGGTAGTTTGCTAAGCGCGCGAAGAAATTCATAATGCGAATAATAAATATTATTAGGCACAAAAGATCCAGTCTCCGGAAGAATCTTAAGTTTCCCGGGGCCCTCCCACTAACGCACGCGAGGACAACCGTGGAGTTTTAGCCGGTAAGAATCCGGCACTCTCCCCGTCTTTGCCAGAAGGCGGGGGGGTCTTCCCCCTCTTGAGGGGGCTACTGGGTAAACCGGGCTCGCCCGGGATCCCAGTAGTCGAAGATTTCTCCACGTTAAAAAAAAAAGGCACAAAAGATCCAGCCCAACCGTATATTAGCCCAGTTTCTATCTATTTGACTGTTATCATAAACGGTCATGATCCACTTAATATGAAAATAATTACGATTTATAAAATCTGAAAAGTAAATCGTCGAATTAATAATGCACTATTTTATTCTCCAAACGAATCCTTCTATATTTAATAATTAATAATACGTTATATCTTTCAGTGATCATTTCTCTGTGTAAGACTTAAAAACATTTCAAGGTTCTAAATAAAAATGATAGAAATAACTAAAGTAAGTTGTACAATTTTATATCTTATTTTATATCTCGACAATTTTATATACTCTGTATTAACTTATATGTATTACGCAATATCCCGCAATTGGTCGATTCCTCCAATCTGCACTGCTCATGTAAACAGTTAATCTATATCCCGAGCAAGAGAGAGCAGCGATGTAATGTTATGCGGCTCACAAGTCTCATTATACTTGTAAACCGTTCGAGCTTCGACATGACTTAACACGCGCGCGCGTGTGTGTGTGTGGTGCGTCTAGGCGCGTAGGTGCACATCACGAAAACGAGCGAAGGTTCGTTCGACAGCGACCGAGGCGACACAGACGAAGAATGTCGGCTTATCAGTATAGGTGCTAATTGCGGAAAACACACGTATCTCTCTCTCCGAGGGATTGTCGTGCTATTTTCGCCGTTCCTCGTCGCGCGAGTGCCCGGAGTACCAATCGGCGGCGAGCGCGCGCTCGAGTTTTGCGCGTGGGCACGCGTGGTTACCCCACAGCATCTACGCGTGTCTTAGTCCACATATGCATTTGAATTTTTTACGGTACGTTTACATTTCCACACCGTTTCCTCTTTCCGCCCATCTCCGCCCCTCCCTCCGCCCCACGTTGTTCCACGCACCGAGAACAATGCCCGAGATCCGACGCCGATAAATTGATTTTTACGCGACATATGTAACTTTCTTGCCGCCCGTCTTTCTCCGTGATCCTTTATCGCCCACTTCATATGCGCGCGGCCACCTCTTTCTCGCCGTGGCGCTGAGGCGCGAAACCACGGATGAAGTTATGTTATACATTTACATCGGAATTAGCAAAGCTAATTCGGCCGTTCTTTAAGCGTACGAACAATGCAACGAGCGTGTGATATAGAGTGATATGTGGCTCGAGGAAAACTATCGGTATAAAAAAGATTTACATATGATACGTAACAATCGAGAGGCTCATTTTAAAGAGCCTCATAATACTGCAGGTACATCAAGGAAAAGATAATTTTTAAATCTATATCTTCTCGTATGTTTACAAAAAAGATGATGCGACGTGCGATAAGAGTGGTAAATTTATGTAAATATAAAAAATATAAAATGTTAATTATACTATAAAATACCTAGTCGATATAGTTATCATATGGTGACGTAATCGAGTTATTGATAACTCGAAACATTTACAATTTCGTCGAGGTCACAAATAGATTATTAAAAATCACCTTTTATGCTAACCGAAATCAACCACATCGCTGATGCTCATGATCAGATCATTTATATTTATAAGACTTATATCGCGCAGGATATCAGGGTCTAACACCAGCTTACTCTTTGACCTACGTGAATATATAATGCATCCGTTCAAAACTTATACGCTCTATTTTTATCATAGATAATATCGCTGTTTATATCAAAACGAGCGACGATTCGAATGTATAATGTCGCATGACAAGAACAGAATGCAAAATATAAACGGCATACACCTCATGCTTATTAATGCACGTTATTATGCACGAAAGAGGTCCTCTTTCCTATAATGACGAATTAAAAATCTTTTAAAATATTTCTCGCGATAATTAATGCCATTAAATTTCATGGCATTGTGATATTTGCAGTTCTATTTGGATTTTTATCAGATTAGCGAGCATTTAATAATCCTCGATTAATGAAATGGACATAAAATCTGATTCCACCTCACTCTGTTATGTGAGCTTTACATACCTATCCCTAAAAAAGAAAAAGGATGGAAGCTGTTGACGTAGGTAGCTGGTCGGCTTTCAATCTCTTTTTTTTTTTACATCAGAGACCGCCTTGTCGACATTCACATATTGCGATATTATGGATTCAACGCAATGCATATGGTTGTCACTCGCCCGCATCTTCTCATGGGGATGTATAATATCTACTCTTGAATACATACATATACGAATAGGCGGATACACATGCATTTGAATGCGTTAATATACAAGCACGTCAACGTACACGTGCGCATGTTTATGGGTACGTGAGCACTTATATAGGGGTCAGTATATATATTTTTACGTTTCCATCGGCATGTGTGGAAGACACATTCAGCATTTTAATCCGCTATGTTTTATTGATTGCGCAATGCTATAGAAATTGATGGTAGCGCATCATATTTAAGAATAAATAATGCATACATTATTGTATCTTGATTTATATGCAATAACTTTTACAATGCATATTATATTAATACATATATTTGTAATTAGTCTAATACGATTTATACAAGATTCAAATTGTCGAAGAATATGAGTGCGCAAGTATTAATTGTAAAGTATTAATTTGACATATCATGCATAATTTTATCAATATTGTAACCATCTGGTTTTAAAATGATCATTCCTTAATGCGTGACTAAATCTCGCCAGACTTGAGTTTCTTTCGCGGTGTCGAGTAGTTAGTACTCCTTCGAAGTTGTTAACTATCCGCGTACCTGTCAGTCTCGCAGCTATAGGAAGAATGCGCGAAATGCGTGAAAGAATGTCAACTAACTTCTAATGCTTCTCTAATACCTCGCAATGTCGGTGTCGTCGTCGTCGTCGTCGCCTTCGGTAAACCAGATGTGAATTGTAAGTCAACGTCGCCCATCGCGTAACAGCTGTTGGCGTACCGCCGTTTCTACAGGACACTCGATATATTTCATGGACGACACGAATTAGGAAGCGGCGCACTAACGTGACCATCAATTACTATTAGCATTACGTATTTTTGGAAAGTCACATATGGTCGACAGAGGGTGACATCACCTTTTTTTTTCTCCTAACTTGCCCGCCGTTGTATTCTAATACAACTTTTACGTCAAACAGATATGCTATACGCATAACGCCAGCTATCGTTGCGTTATTAGTCACGATACCCGTATCGTATTGCGATAATACTTTTCGATATGCATATGCATCAGACGCCAGTAGCACGTTAGAGTCGGTATATACCTGTTCTGTAATTACATACAGATGTTACAATATGCTTTATGCGCAATTTACGTATATTTATTTGAAACAAATGGTGAATTAAGTACTTTATTATCAATTCTGTTATTATTAACGGCGCAGCACGCACACCTGTGCTTACATTACTAGATACAAGGGTATTAGCGTGCTGATAATTCTTAAATATTTTTATAATATAAAAAAAATAAATCCCTGTCTCTTCGCCTCGTCCTTTCTTCTTGAACATTCACATTTAAAAATTTATAAAGTTATTATCTAAGTAATTTTATTAGTTCAATTACCATCTCGTAATTTTGTTTTGGAATATATTCTAATGAAATTTTAACGAAATTTCGTATACGTTAAGCATTTTATTCATATCGGAGTGATTTCTATTTCTTCGAATGTGGGACAGCAGGCGATAATAGAACGGTGATACTGAGGGCCAGAGGCGGAGAGGAGAAGATTCAAATGTCGCTCTAGCCAAATTCACGACAATTATCGTCCCTCGTTCACGTGCCTCCGCGATAAATCTCTTCGGAAGTTGGCGCTTCCGTGCCGAAGGCGGAAACGTCGTGTCGACGTGCTGTCAAAATACGAAGGCAACGTGCCCCGCCACGTGCAACCCCCCGACCTTCGCGCCCCATCCTCGCATTCATAACTGCACTCCACGGACAGACCCCGTTGCGCCTTTGTATACACGCGCGTCGCACGCGCGTGCCCCACAGTCATATCTACGAATATTACATGGAGAACAATAACACAAGAATCGCGCTCTAGTAAAGATACATACATCGTTTCTGTTACGTCGTTTTTGTTACGCGGTTTCCAACTTACGGGGAACGTTTGCCGCCAGCAATTAAATTAATTGCATGGCGACGATACGTTATTGTTGCGAAATGATCTTTTCTTAACGAGAGTACCTACCGATAAATAATTTTTAAATTTCTTCGAAAATCTATGATATTTAGGAACTCGACTTTCTCAAATTTCTCTCCAGTGGCGGTGCATGTTGCAACTCAATAAGTTCCATTCTCATCTTCGATCCGTTTAGCAAGGGTTTCTCTCGCAGAAGCGTTAGTGACATCCGTGTCTAACGCTATTCCCGGTATTTCTTCTTTTAATGCGGCGTAAATCGCAGCTCGTTTTGACATAGGAACCCTTTCCTTCATTATTTCTTCGGTTCACATACGGTCAGGTGAACCTGTCGGTTCCATCTGAAAAATGTTCAATACCGCACTTTAATGGAGGTAAAAAACGGTCGCGCAGCGGAAAAAAAAGGGAAAAATACACTCGGGCGCGTGTACGTTCATCCGCGCCGCGCCGGGGCGGCGTAAATTCAATCCTGGAAAATTTCACGCTGCTAACTACGACAAAATGATCCAACAGTGACATCTGTGTCAATAAGGCGAATCCTCCCGGGGATTGCGCAAGGCCGGAGAATTCGAGGGTCCGCGAACGCGATTATCCTCATTCAATCATCGATTTTATTTGGTTAATAAAACGATTATCCCGCTTCCCGTACTCTACGAGTCTATCTCTCGCTCGAAACCGTTGGGCACGGCGTACCCTCCGGGAGCGTTCGACCAAAAATGTAATTTACATCCCTTTATGTCGCGAGATTGAAATATTTGCGAATTAATCCGCGCGACAGGATTATCGCCGGCCATTATACGCGACCCTGCTCTTTGTCTCTCCAGTTGACGCTCACCATATCTTTATCTCCATCCCTCTCTCCCCTCTCTCTCCCGCCTTCTATTGCGCTCCTCGTCGTTCTTTTTTTCCTCTTTCTCTTCTTCCGCGAATCCTCCCGAGTCGCCGTCCGCCTTTCTCCTTCCTCTCAACCTGCCGCCCGAGGCAGAGGCTTCTCATCCTAATGATTCCCCTTTATTCAATTCAAAAATATCAGTGCTACCCCATTTTACGGAAGATTGGATTCAATTATGACTGTCAAGCGCGGGTAGACCCTTTTACCGTCGCCCCAGCTCCTTCTTGGCCCCTTACACCGGTGACACAACGTGCCAACATGTGGAATAGTTCACCTAAATGATAATTATCCTGGAATTTCGCAGTATACGTATTTAGGAGTTCAATTACCGCGCATAAATCCGAGACGTGCAAAAATATCGGGTTGACGAAGATATTTCTCTCTATTTTTCCTCTCGCCATAATCAGTTTTTAGTTCAGTTCGCACATTAATTTAATCTAGCGATTAGAATTAAATTCACGACGCGGCGAGATAGTTAAATGATCGTGGACCGGAACCGTCCTAGACGGGGAGAGAGGAAGAGAGGGAGAGAGAGTGACGGTCCGAAAGAGGGATGACGATGACGATATAACTCCGACCAAGGGTTGCTCAAGAAGAGCCGGGACATAATGTCGAGCCTCGGGCTGTTAAACCGGCATACAATAATCTGCGCAGCGCCAATCCCGACGGCAGCATTCAATTAATTCTCCGGCAAAATTTGTCGCTCGTATTAAATCTAGCTGGATTAAAGGCAATCTCGCCTCCACCTTCTCTTCTCCGTTCCTCGCCCCCGCCCTCGGTCTGTCTTCCTTCGGATCCGGAATCTCTCCATCTCTCACCAGTCGATTCCGTCTTACAGAGCTTCTCCTTCGCTCATACTTCTACCCATCATCCAGCCCCGGTCCTATCCTGCAGAGTTTACGATATCTTTAAGGTCTTGCGTAGCCAGGCCAGATTGTAGTTTCAATTAAGAAACCGGCGTCATTGGCTTTGTCTTCCTCGGAGTATTGGTGAGCGCGTTAATAATGAGTAATGAAAATTGCTGCGGATATTGCGCATTCGATGTAAAAATCGAACGAACAGTTTGTTTCAGAGGGTATAAATTCTAGAAAATTATCCTGGCCTTCTCAGTTTTTAGAACATTTCCTTTTAACTGAGAAGGCCAGGATAATTTTCTAGAATTTATATGAATGATTCATATTGATTGTTTTCACATTAATGCTTATTTGCATTTCATGTTCATCAATTAAAATTCAAGCTACAAACGGTAAACAACAGTTTAACAAGGTTTCATCTTATAGCAAAAATCCGAAGAATTGAGGAATGGTTTGATTTGGAAAACAAACTCTAGTAAACACGAAATTCGTGCACACTGAAATTTCGTGAAGAGGCAAACTGACATGTTCACTTATGGCGCAGGGTGCGTTTAGTCAGCGATACGGGTGAGTGTAAATAAGGTAACCCGTGGTCGAGGGTTCATTACTCCGCGCCGAACACGTCAGGGTCGCGACCCTGGGTTACTGGGGATCGACTGGTGGCACAAAGTATAGACAAGGCGTAAGGGTGAGAGAGGTTTCGGTGAATAGTAAAAGATAGTTCATAACACGCGCGGGGAGGCACTATGTAGTCAATAACAAATAGAAATTATCAATAATTATTAATGACTATCAATAACAATTTTGTGAGAAAGATACATTACGCTAATAATTCTTCAATCATTTTTATATGCGCGTTCTTAATTTAATGGAAATCTGAATGATTTATTAGAATATTTGTAATATAAAGTGTAACGTATTGGAACTCGTATTATAACGCAAATTTATTAGTTTTAATAAAATCAAACGAGTCATGCGAATATTCTTAGAGATGGACGGACGAAGAATTCAGGGGGAACGCACAGTCCATTAGCGAGATTGCTTGTACCATATCCTCGTAGATGGTGCACGAATAATATCTTATGCCGGAGATTCCTGAAGAATGGATTTCATTTGGGGAAGAAATTAAATTTTAATTTATACGATAGGAGAGAGAGGATACCTCCAGTTATTTACTCTTTGCCATCTGACATATATAAATGGAGTTATAAATAGAATACTCGATGTAATTAATTAAAGTGTTATTCGATATAATTAATTTTTAATAATATTAATCATTTTTTATGCATATCAACAAAATATATAGGCAGTTTATATACAAGATATTTTTTTTTACATATGCCCTGCAAGACATTAAAAATTTAATAATACATAGATAAAAGAGACATGTAATCCAATTGCAAAGTAACAGTATTACTTACTTAGCAGATTTATTACTACATTTTTTATTACTATTATTTAATCATATCTTTTCTTATCTAATGAAATAAGGTGGAAATAAAATACTCGATCAATCTCTTGTTAGGCTGAGAACTAAAGACCATTATTACGTAATGCAGCAATGTGTGGGGCTTCAATGATGGAAGACGATAATTAGACGGAGTAACAGGATGCTTTAATATTTGTCAAGAGAGTAATCTTATATCCCCAGAAACTAATAACAGGCTGCCCTACCAAGGTCATAGTCATGGATCAATATCACATCGCAGTTTTGAAAATCACAATTTTCATCTTAATGTCTAACGAATTATATTATATTTAGGATAAACATTATTTAAAATAACACATTAATTTCAGCGGGAAAAGAATGGCTGTATACGACTACAGGTAACGCGCAAATTTTTTAAACAAACAGCTTTGCCCTTGCTTCCAAATTATCTAATGAGCCAAGCAAATTTCAGGAAGCGCAATTCATTCTTCTTTGTTATATATCTATGTATATGCACGTCCGCACACAGATGTGCGTAATATAAGGCACCCACTTTCCGTACTTACCTCGGAGTGGTTTCAAGATTGCATCGGGGGTTCGCATCTTATTACTCCCGTCATTTCCAATGTACACACACAGGTTATTGCCGGGGTATCGGATGAATGGAATTGCGATATCCTTTGCGCGGATTGGAGAGAGCCTAGGCACGAATCTAATTGGCAGGAGGATTACCGATCGATGTCGGTATCTCTCCTGAAATTGTATTCGGATCACCTGCATGTTTCAATACTGCGTGCAGAGAAGATTGAAGGAGCTATTTGGAAGGGGAATTCTATGTATCGCAACATAGCGCTTTCGATATAGTCGTCTTCTCTTCCTCTCTCTCTCTCTCTCTCTCTCTCCCCCTCTCTCTCTCCAATCAGTGATTAGGAATTATTACATCTATTTCTCACTAACACAACAAGTTGTCTCTTAACAAAATATAATATTTATAATTTTTATAATTTAAATGTTCCAATATTGAATACGTTATTTCGAGCACAATAGATAACGTGAAATTCTCCCCGTATCCCCGAAAAGTATCAAGAAGGTTTAGAGAACGATACAATTGCTCGATTGTAACTATTGAATTATTTTTACGTAATTACTTTCAATATACACTTCGTTAAGTTTTATTCTAGTAGTGCTCGTAATATCGGTATTCAGTTACGTTTCAATTACAATGCCGCAATTTAAATTCGCTTCTCACCGTGGCAACGAGTTCGGTGTGAATTGCGTAAATATTAATTTCACGGGCGGGCATAAATAACTGTAAATCGTTCTTGCGCGCTTAAGTTATCGTAATAAACGTCGCGGGCCGAGAGCACAATGTGTAAAGTGCTGGGTGTAAAGTTAGCCTTGGCCGTGTCTATCCGTGGGGCCACGCTGGCAAGTACGGGAAGGTTATAACGGCGCCATAACCGTATACATTCGACGACAATAATCGTTTTATGGTGGTCGGCAATATCGGCGGGTCGCACCGCCGCGGAAATTGATATCCTCCACCTACAACAGGCGCTAAAGTTATAGCGAGTGCGAACCGGTGCGACGCGACGTAGCGCGGTGCGGCGCGGCCGGAACCCCGTGTGACCAATTGAAAAAAAAGTTCAATTTGCTGCCTCACAACGCGACTGACCGTACGAGATTTTTCATCGGTTCCTTTGACACCATTCAAATAATCATAATCCTACACTCGACGACTCGACAAAACGTGGTGATTTAATTAAATGTACGTTGTAGTGTCCATATTATAAATTAATTACAACATTGCACGTAAAATTTATATATACATATATATAAATATACATATATACATATATATATATATATATAATTTTATTTCTGTCTTTATTTTTATTTTTCAAAGATTAAACTATCACTTCTCTTTCTCTCCTTTTTATTTCTAATAATTCATCTTATCGAATTAAGAAAGAAAAAAAGAACAAAGCAAATATAGTACGTAAACAGTTCATTTATATTCATCAGATATGATAGTGCTCTATTTACGTTTTTACATCAAATAAGAAAGAGATAGAATTGCAAAAAAGTTTTAGAATCACGCAGCGAGTAAATCGCGATGATGGAACGCAGGTATATGCGAGAAAAGCTGATGGAAATCGCATGAAGAGGAAAGAAAGCGCACGCAGCTAGGCCGCGTTTCTCTCGTCGCGTCGGGGAATTGGCCATTCCTCTCCTATTAATTCTTAAACAATGCGTCATCGGCGCGGTCGACGTAGTCGCGATTGTCCGGCCTCGGCGCGGCGCGGCACGGCCGCGACCGCTCAGCACCAGTCCGAACCTTCGCCACCCCCCTCGGTCGGTCCGCCACCCTCGTCATTGCCCATTCAGTCCCAGCCGGGGAAGCAGCCGCAACCCGCACTGGAAGGTCGAAATTGGAAATAAAACGGCAGCAATAGGGCGGCGGCAACCGCGTGGACGAATGCCCAATTCTATCCGGTAGAGCCGCTCTCTCTCTCTCTCTGTACCTCGTCACACAGGAACGCATATAGACCCGATGGACGATGTGTACGATTTTCCATCACGACCTGTGCCCGGTGGCTGGCAGAAACTGAAGGCGAAGAGAGAAGGGGAGGACGCGCGCGCGAAGGGGATGAGAAGGGGAGGTGTGAGGGGGAGGAGAGAGGGCATGTGCGGAGCGCGGCTTCGGCTGGCAGGCGAGAAACGAACAAGTCACGAGGTCCACGCGTTCGAGTCTGACTGGGATTCGAACTGTGGACTGGTTACGCATAGCCTATCCGAGGGGGGCAGCGGGGGACGCGAACGCGAGCGGTATAGCGCGAGAGCGCGGCCGAGGGGGTATCCCCGGTTGTGTCGATGGATGCCGAAAAGAGAGTGCGAGAGCGAGGGAGGAGAGGGTGGTTTTTTTCCAATCAAGCAACCTGCTGAATTTGTTTTTTCCCCGAAACGTCGCTGCCGTTTCAAAGTTATTGATTGCCATCGGGAAGGTGGAACCGATGGGATGGGAGGGGAGCCGAATTGAGCGGGGGAGGAAGGCGGGGGGGAGACGGGAGAGGGTGGCTTGAAAGGGGACAGGCGGGTACGAAGTGCGGCGGTGTGAGGGGGGGAGGGCGGGAGGCAGGACGTTTCGGTATATAGAGAAGATAGGTACGAGCAGCACTGTCGCTCGTTTCGTTCCGTTTCGTTTCGTTTCGCCTCGTCCCCGTTTCGGTACGTTACGTTACGTTTGCTCGGCCGTGCATCTCCTCGCGCAATATAGGGGCGGAATAATAATTACGAGAGGGAAAGAGAGAAAGAGAGGGAGATGGTGGCGGGCCAGTGTCAATGATTGCCGATGGTTTCGACCGGCGAAAGAATAAAACGTCGCCCGGTATAGATGAAAGGGTGTGCCAGAATTGCAACGGCAAATCAAACGTGACGATCAAAAGTTGATGATGTCGACCGAGCTGGAAATAATTATCCCGTCGGTGTATCGGAAAAATTCTACCCGCTAATACACGGACGATTAATCTTTTAGAAAGCTTTAGATCGCTACCACTTTCTCTTTTTATCTGTCCGTTTCTTTCGCAAATTTGGGAGTAGATTTTTCTTGAACTAAATTTTATCAAACGTTATAGATATCATGACGAGACATTAGAATTTTGTTTAAATAAGATTCACCTAACATTAACTAAAAAGTAAGATTTCCATTAAAAATACTCCTCCCTTTTTGACGTCTTTATACAACGCCGATATTTAAAAACTGTCTTATTTCTAGTCACTTATCGCGTAAACTGTAAACGATCGTTTTCTCGCGGAAGGTTCGTTTGTAAGTATGAACGTCGATCTCCCGTTCGATCTTCGAAGGCGAGACAGTTTTTGCCGAGCTCTGTGGAAGGAAACAATTGAAAATTACCGACAGTCTCTTTGCATCCATAACGAGAACAGCCTCCTCATAAGGAGGCCCACCATTAACGATCGACGCCGTATGAGATACACACGCTCCTACCTGGAGAAGGTATACCCGCTCTATAAATTTATCGCCGCTCCGCCGTTTTTGTCATCCTCATTTATCGAGACTTGACAAGATTCTTGACTTTTTAACGATAATCCGATTACGGTGGCGCGCAACGACAATTTTACAGCGAAACGCGATACCCGATTTGAAATCGCTCGGAAGACAAATGTACTCCTCCGTTAGCAGAGCAATTCCAAAATGTCGAGTTAATACCATGAAAGCTTATGACCTTCCCGAAATTAACCAATTTGTGCAAACTGCTCGCCTCCCCATGATCAAACGCTGAATCCGAGAGATGAAGCGGACCATTCGGAATGCTTTGGATTAATTAACTATATGTAACATAGCATATATGTATGTGTATGCGATACAAACTCTATTTACATTATAACTAGAAGTAATTTTAAATTTTAAAACAAATTACGCGGTCGTGTCAATAAAAAAATACACTAGCGATTTTTTTCTCGTTTTATGAGAACTTACAATAAGCAACGGATTTTGGAAAAATATATGATGAAATTTTTAAATCGCCGATGATTTATTAACGTCGAAACTTCCGACGTCTGGCGATTTCAAGGTCAAATTCACGTCATCAGAGACCAGCGGAGGCAAAGAGGATACGTGACATTCTTCTGGCGCATTACGTTGCGACGTAATATACAGTCAGTCGGCTTTCTTTAACGACAAAGGCCTCACCGGGAACTGACAAAGGCATATAGGGCGACCGGCATATTAGAACGGTATGCGGAGCTCTCGGTGGATCTCGTTCTTCTCGCATATAATAATGCAACAGAGCCGCAAAGGCGAACCTGACTCGGCTTCAACTGGGCCCCCTTCAGCCCTTGCGTCACCAGATGTCATCACGGGGACCTACGCTGATTTACATCGTACCGGGTCCCGCGTAGGAATCCGCAAGCGGGAGCCCCACCGCTGCGACTTTATACATAAAATATACGGTCGTCATATCGTTATGCCTTCTCCTCAACGGCACAACTATGGCTATTTGTGGAGCACGTGAAACTTGACAAAGGGAGCCGCAAAACTTTGCCTTTCCATTCAGTGCCGGCTTGGTCCACCCTCAGTCCACCCTCCCCCCAACATAGCGAACGTGAAAACTGCGAGGTAGATTTTGCGACTGAAATATCACGGATTTAACGGCATATTTTTTTATCCCGTAACTTTTACTGATGTGATAACGGAATATTTTTCCATCACATAATTATGATTGATAAATATAATTAAACGCTTTTTTTAAGTATTTATTAATTAAGTAATCGTTGCTTTAATAATTTTACAATTAAGAAATATTAGGTTTATTCTATTTAAAAAAAATGTATTTGTTTTAGACAATTATTTTGATTAACCAAACACTATTTAGGAACATTTATACGGTAACTTTAGCGATTTTCGATTGGAAGACTTGATTAGAAGACACTCTCGATTGACGTTCCACTCGATGGGAATTCCGTCGGTAATCGGTTTTTATTGGACCGAATTAATTTATTACGGTCTAATCGGCCAAGGTTACGGGTACAACGAACGCGGCGAGTTTCCAGCAATCGAGATAAACAATTGATTTATCGGTGAAAAAAGACAGGCGTTTGCACGCTATACGTAATACCACGGAACACAATTTTGTTTTCCGTCGGCGCAAATAAAACTGTCATGGCGCGAGTGCTATGGCGATAAAGACACCTTCGTAATACTGAAAACCACTAATATCCTTTGTCGCGCTCGGCAGCCGCGTTATTTCACAGAGCGTTTCGATTTAACGCACAAATGGCTCTCTGTACGGCCACAGTGTGCCTACAGAGCCAGTCGGATCCGGTATCCCGGTCCTTTGATATCCATCGATGAAACGATTTATCTCTGTCCGCGCGTACTTTCAATCCGAGCGGGACACCTCTCCATCGGGACATCCAGGATGCGGGGTACACCTAACCATGAAGGGGAACCACTACCATGAGGCACTCGACATTTCTGCATCTAACCGAGCGTCGCGACTCGTTTTACGAATTGCTCGTTTCCGTTGATCAGTGGGGATCGTTTCTGCCGAAGTTGCAGCGCCGATTTTACCAATAATTCCGCGAACTTTCTGACATCAATTCTGCGCGCGCATTCGTTAGACGAGATAAAGCTATATATGCTACAAATTTATTCCCCACAAATTTTATATGATCCTATAATCCTTATACTTGTTTAAATGTAACTCTCTCTGACAAACGGCATTTTTTCCGGGCCAAAAGGGCAGATGTTCGTAAGATATTATAATCATTGTTGCACAGTTATTTCAAGATAAGGTTTTACCAATAGCTTTGTATATTTCTTTTGAATATAATTTGCAGTCCTTTCATATCTTTGCTTGAAGACATTCTTTAAAAAAGGCGACCCAGATTCTTTGAATCAAAGCCTCGGAGATCCTTTCTTAAATCCGAGACTTCCGTGCCGAAAGGAAAGGTGTTGAAATTATAACTTATAGATTTTTATTTGTATATTTTGTATAAAATGCTACTTGATTCGTATCATCGATCGTTTGGCTGATGTGTTAAATCGAAATCGAAATTACATAAAGATTTTTCAAATAAAGTCTTAACTGTGTTATATTCAAAAAAGAAAAATATTATTTTTGAAAAACACTTTTCCTCGCGTAGTGACCACCCTGTATTCTTGACGCAGAAACGTTCGCCATTTAATTACGACACGGTGTTTCGTCCGATCGCCGGCGAGAGAGAACGTCAAAAGTTGCACATCAGAAGTCAACTTCTCGGTAAGTACGGTCCGCTTGTTATGGCGCTATATGCTCACGACAGAACCGGAGAGTGCCGCGGTTGGCACGAGAGAAACAACATGCCATATCGGAGACACCTGTTAGTGCTACAACGAGCCAACCTACTCAGCTATAAATGTATCACAACCTTATGAATTGAAAAGAGAGGGAGCCGAGAGGGGAGGGCAAGAGAGCCTGCACAGCGGGAATTAAAAGCGCGTTGTCATATTATAATCGTATTATGGCGAGCTCGAGCCAGCCGCCCCGGCGGTGACAAAAACGAGTGCCGCCATGCTGAGCTATCTTCCACGTTGCACCACAAAGATCGCTTGCTGATGTGTAGAGCGGAGCAATGCAAGTATACACGAAGTATGATCCGTGTGTATACTATAAGAGAATGAAATTATTCGATTTATTTTGTAAGTTATAAGTGTTATACATTCGTACTCAAACTTTTTTTTTTCCCCACGAAACTGATTGTAAGAATTGAAACCTATTAAATAGCTAGGTTTAATAGATTCCAATAAAGAAAAATTTAAAGAATTTGAAAAAAAATGAATAAAAAACTTTGTGAGACAAATATTTAATGTTTAGGAAAAGGCTTCTTCTTTGTTCCTCTTTATTATAGAAATAACTCTGAACTGATACCGAAATGCATAATTTGTAAAGTGTCGCTTATATTTGGCTCTTTAAAGATATTATTTAACTTATATTGGCGTTATCAAATATTAGGTACATTCGCTCACTGAATAAATAACATACATAAAGATATGTTTCGATTTGAGCATAAATGATAAGTAATAAAGTGGGAGAAAAGTCTTTTAGCGAAATACTGATAACGGCGACGCTCAAGCAGTCACGAAGAGGAGGGAGAAAGAGAGAAAGACGCGTATCGATAGGACGAATGACGACAGTCCGAGAGCTCCTCGTAGATAATGAGGCTGACAAGGAAAGGTATAAGGCCGAATGAGATAGCAGGCGGAGAAGAGCGAAGGAGACACGATCGCGAGGACGGATTCCTAACTTGCGACAGAAGGAGGTACCAACGGCATCGCAGGCACCGGGGATAGACGTCGTCGCGAAGTGCAAAGTGTAACAAATCCAGCTTTCACCCAAGGCAGACAGGGAGACAATTTATGTGGCTCGTGGTTTCGTTTTGTTCTAAGGCCGATCTCGGGATGCTACTGCAACGAAGAGTCAGCCTGCTTGCCCGTGCCTATTCCTTGCCTGCTTATTTCTATGGAAGTGAAATCCCATACGGTGGTAACGCGGTAAATATTCATTCTTCAACTACATATGAACGTCGTACGTCATAAATAAAAGAAACCGAGATGATCCATGCCGATTCATTAATCTTTCATACGCTCATACGTGAAAGTAAAACAGAAAGAGAAGAGAACATCTTTTTTTTCCCCCCAAGAAAATTGCGTTAATATTAAAGAAGCAAAAAAAAGAGCAAACCATCAGTCATAATTTTTATTATTCTATATTTAGTGAGTAAATTTATGGCATATTCGTACACAAATGATTTTAAATAATCTCAGAATTAATTGCAAGCAAAAACTGCTTATCAAAAGATCAGCAAGTATAATGTTCAGTGAAAAATTTTAATAATAATTACAATATATAAAAATTCTATCAAAGCAATAATATTGCTATGGACGGAGGCGGCCGTCAAAAAAGACGGATACCTGCGCGCCAGCGCAAACAGGTTTTCACGGCACGGTAATAGCGTCTTCGCCCCGTTAATTGGTATTTATTATAATTGGTGCTCATACTTGCTCGTAGCGTAAGATAAGACGGCACGGATAGGCAACGCCGAAGCCATCGACTTTGGAGACAGAGACACCGTTGATAATATTATAACGAGTTAGGGGGGTCTCCCATTAACATAGTAAATGCCTGGTCCTCGAAAGCGATGTCCAGTCGTGGGAACTCTTAAAGAAGACTGTGAAAGAGATCTCAGGACGATTCTTCACGCCCAGGTAGATACCAACCCTTCGCGGAGGTTCGGCGAGGCGGTTGCCTTGGGATCTAAACTATGGCAGGGAAGGGCGTGATTTGACATTCTGGTCGAGGGTGCTATAACTCACTACGTTAGCCCACCTGGAAAACTGACTGAATGCTAGCGAGGCGTCCGTCCGTCGACAACATTCAAGTTAAAATCATTAATTTTTAAACTAATGGTCAATTTTTCTCGGTAAACCATTGTGTATTGCACACGATGAATTGGATTACGTAATGTGGATTAAAGAACGCTAAAAGTAAAAGACAGATAAAAAAACCAAAAGAGAAGAAAGGGAGAAAAAGGGAGAGAGATAGAAAAAGAAGCAGAACAAGACGGCAAGAAAGGAAAAAGGAAGAAAAAGAGGAAAAGAAATAAAAACAAATAATAAAGAAAATAAAATTAATGCTATACTCTAAACCAGCTACTATCCTTCAAGTTTTATTTATGAACTGGCTACCTTCGTTATTAGTACGGACGATATATAACTTATGGTTGCTAAAAGAGAAGAAACTGAGCTTTATCCAGCTGAGCCTTATTCAGCTAAGAAAAGAAAGTATCCATTTTTATTACCAATATACTTGCTTCTAAATACTGTAAAGTGTAAAACATTCTTTATATACAAAGTAAAAACTAACAATTATTCATAACTTTCACAATACTAGTGGCAAGTTACGATGTCAGTGAACAGATAATAAATATGAATATCACAGTTGTCGACTTATAGTTCTGATCTCTGCGAAACTGTATATTTATATATAATATTTTTGACTTATTTTTTCAATATATAGATTTATCATCTTAAAAATATATATTGCCTAATAGTTATAAAACTTCATGTGTGCATATATTAATATATGTAAATTACAATAAAGTAAAATAAAAAGATAATATTGATATGAAAGCATTTTTGTGCAATTTGAAATAAAACATTCGAATTTCATCGCTTTTCTCAACTGAAAGAATTAATATTTATGTTTTCAATTGTGTAAAAAAAAATGAATACATTTTTCGATAGAACAAATCAGTCTCGAAAAAGGATTAATATTTATATTTTTCAATCGTACAACATTAAAATGAACATTTCAATATGAAGAAGTTTGTGAAAAACGACAGATAAATTGAAAAGTCCAGACGTTTACCGTTAGTATTTGCAAGGAAATGCATGCCACTGTAGTAGCATACTTTATTCAAAAGTACTTTCAGAGAAGAGCGGAGCACGAACTCTCGCAGCCGCTCGCCCATTCCACGCCCGGGATGCGCGCCGCCGAGTCTTTTTCAATGAATACCGAAAACTTTGCCTGAATATTCACCGCCGCTGCCGCGTGATATTAGTTATACTTAATTCAGGCTACCGTGCCGATGTGAGAATCTCTGAGGCGGAGGAGTGTTATACCCTGCCGGGCCGGGAGGTAAATCAGCGAGAGATATATCTCTTCAAAAGAGGTTCTCTCTCGGATCCGGTGGCCGGCCTCAAACGGCGGCGCGCGATCCCTACCGCACCGTTCGCGCAGATCTTTTATTTGAGATCCATCGCGCGGGTAACTTATATTTTCATTAGGCTTTCAGGTTGGATGAGACTTGTAGAACAGTTTCAGCTGTGCCTCGAGGCTCTCTCTTTGCCTACACGTGCTTTTCTCGGGCGTTGAACACCTACGCGCGGGTGCAGCTGCTCCGCGGGATCGCGTAACGCTCGCACGTTGCATGTGCCATGCGAACGAGCGATTGTGCACGTGCCTATATGAAATTCTTTTATTTTGATTTGCACCTTTCTAAAGTTTGCGCGTATACGTCGACTACGTAGCGCTTCTGCGCGCGATTAAGTGAAATACGTGCGCGAAAGCGAGAAAGAACCCGGCTCGATTTTCGCCGGATGGACTCGGTGGTTCATGACGCGTAAATCTAATTTGTAAGTGCACGCTTTGTGATCGCCAGGTATCCCCCTTTGAATCTGCCTCTTTCGATCTGCCGGGTAGATATAGAGCAGCGCGGTTTGACGTAATATAATGCCGCGGTCTGCTATGTAATCGCCGCTCTGCGAATGTGTTGCGAAGGTTGTGGGAGGTTTGAGAGAGAGTTTCGTGTAGATCGCTGAATCCAGGCTATAAACAGATAAACATTCAAAATTTGCGACGTAATTGTACGCACAAAATTGATACTATTTAAAAGACTCTGATTATCTATTACAATTCGTTCTTAGCTTTTTCTTTATTAGAATATATAAAATGCAATTCTCAAAATTTTAAAAAATAAATTAGATTAAATGTAGGAAAAATTGATATTTTAATTAATATTACGCGGCATGAGAATTCAAAAGGGTACATATATAACGTAAAATAAAATCATTTCCGTAAATACGTTTTGCGAAACGTTTACAAGATAACGCGAACAGGTAATAAGTGTAACGATAACGTGATAGAATAATCTTAACCCGCGCTCTAATAATAGGATAGAAACCGGGTATGAGATCCGCGTCAAGATAAATGATAATGCATAGTTTATACGGAAATACGAACGCATGCATACGTATAAAGACTGTATATAGAGTATGCATCCATCCGTCTCCGCCGCTTGTGTGTTATAAACTAACACCGAAGTTAAATGAATTCGAAATGATCGATAAACTTTATCATTGATCAATTAAACTTTGTACCGTGTGAGTGACGGGCGTTGAGATAGACGCAAGAGGGTGGCAGGTGGATGTGGAAGGGGTGGTTTATTTAATGAACGCTAAATGCGGTGTCCCTGCCAGTGTCGACGTCGTCGTTCCATAAGATGGCGACGCGGAACGACGACGACGACAAGAAAGGTGTAGCGCGTCGCATCATCGTTTTTCTCCTGTCTCACATTTGTAAAGTTTAAACTACCGCGTGATTTGTATTCCGCGATTTGTATGCTCTTACACGTGCTCAAGTGTCTAACTAAATCCAAACGAATTTTGGCTTTAAAAACATTGATTTTGTATTATCGACAAATTTCTAGAATATGAGAAAATGCGAAAGATCCGAAACACCTTCATTACACAATATGGTGAGTTCTGTAACGAGCGAATAATTAAACGTGTGATCGTATTCTCGATCATTTTCCAGGCAGCTAAACCAGCTATTCAATATACTCGCATGACAAGTCCCTCATTTACATCAACTACTGACGGAGCACAATCGAAACGTTTCACAAACCTATAATAACATTCGGTCGGAATGCGATCAACGAGCGAGAATTTTGCTTAATGGTTTTAATAGATCCGTAAGTTTTACAAGTGCACGCAATTTGAAACAGCCAACGATAATGCTACGGGTTTAAATTGTATTTACGCGTAAAATATACGACGCGCGTTTGCTAAACTACTTAATTATACATTTGAAATCTGATTGATAATATTTAACATCACTTTTCTTTAAACGATTATTTTTTGCATATTGTGTATTAAGGATGAAAAACATTATCAATGCCGTTATAATTTTTGAAACACATTTGCCAAGTAAAAGCGTCAATACATCATTGTACGTTTTAATACACTGTACCATGCATTAATCATTTACGCTCTACAATACATGGCCGCAATGCGGAAACGTACCATCAAGAGCATCAACTCGAGGTAGAAACGCTGCATATGCGATACACCATACACCTGCATAAATGTTCGCCAAACACGCGTGGATAGGTTAGGCAAATTCGCCACTTGTTTACTCGGGGCTGTCGTGGTAGGTCTTGGTATAGGCCTCGATAGAGATGTAAACTCGAATTAGGCCTGACTACCAACGTGCGAGCTTTTCCCTTGCGTGCGCTCAAGCGATATTCCATGCCCTATCCAAACTTGCGGCGAAACCGCGCTTAACACGCGCACGTTACCTCCTTCCGCTACTCCTCCGCCCTCTTACTTACATACGTACGAACGTAATAACAGCAACGATAATTTTACGTGTTCGTCAGAAGTAAAAGCCTGTCGGCATTAGTAGAAAAATAGAAAATATTTTAAGGGAGAAATGCATTGTTCTGCTATGTCATATAACTTACATTATTTCTCTACCCATTTCTCAAATACTTATAGAATTCAAGCATTGTCCCGTAGCGGGATACCAGTATTCCTAAAAAAAATTGTTGCTTATGTTCTTAAAAAAAATTCATCGCCAATATATTTTTGGTAGTTCGTTGTTTTGCTTAAACACCTTGAACATTTTTTGACATGTAGAAGTAGATAGTAAATAATGGAACAGCAATGCGTACCTATTGACATATGACAAAACAATCTTAACGGTTTTTAAAAATGTGTGTATGTCGTATCTATTGTGAAAATGTCATATCTATTAAACTGTAAGGCTGCACATTGCAAATTACATTATTCAAAATTAGTATTACATTACGTACGCTCAATTCAAATTTTAGCCTAAAGTTGATCATTGTTAATTCTTTTTTATATAATACTTTCGTACAGCAATCTTTAGAGCAGAATAGTTCATATTAATGCTATGAGAAATTATAAAGCATCCTGCATTCTCATTTTTTATTTTAATATTTACCATCAAAAAGGGATATATAAGAAATGTAGTAGGTAATTTATTGAATCAATATATGTAGGTAATTTATCTAATCAGTTAGAGAGAGAGAGAGAGATTTTACGATTTACAGTCCACACGATGTCTAGATACCAGATGACAGTTTTCTGTTACTATATCGGCAGGAAAATTCTAAGAAATATATTATGTACATTATCTTGAGTATTTCTTGAAGCCGATAATCTGATGGAGATGGCTCCTATAAGAAACAATTTTCAAGACTTTATTTTTTCTAGAATGTCTAAATAAAATTAATTTTTAAAAGAATTCTTCCGAGATAATTAAACTATGTTAATAATATGTTAATATATTAATAAGTTGCATTTTATGCATGAATATTCTAATTATATTTATTATAATCTAGAACCTTGTGCTACTTGTAACCTAAGTATAAGCTAAAAAATGCCTTCTCCAAATGCAAATAAATATAACCGGTTTGATAGAGAGTTTTGATTATACATATATTTTTATTTACAGTGTCTTAAAATGTATATTTATGGACGTATTTTTTTCTTTGGAACGTTTAGACTTCGAATATAATGACTCATTTTTATCATTTTTCATGTATTTATGCTTTCCCATACATTTTAACAATACTTTTTTAAAAATTATATTATATCTAAAAACTCTCTTTAAGAGTTATTCATTAATATAGTATAGACATATAGATAATTACATTACTGATTTTTCTTGGAGAATTACAATTTCTGATATAACATATACATAATTCTATAGATTTCTAAAATTTCTCTCTCTCTCTCTCTCTCTCTCCCGTTCATTCACTCACTCATATACTTTTTCTAATTCTTTCTTTCTTTCTCTTTCTGTCCTTCCGCCTCTGCATTTCTTGCTTCTTTCCTTTATCCACTCTTCTCCTTTTCCCTCTTCTCTTCGAGTATTACACCTCGAGTATATACACCTCTTGTCAGCTTTTTTTTGGATTCAGTTTGTAATAAAGTAATAGAATAGAATAATAATAGATAGCAAGCAAATTCATATCAAACTCTAACATTACTCATAATTAGATAAATATTACAATTTCTGATATTAAACAATTTTAATTTGAACAGATTTATGAAAAACTTAATTAAATTGATAATTATTTTGTTAAAATATTTAATATCTAATCTACTTTAATGTATTTAATCATTAAACAAATGGATTAAAAAAATACTTTCTTAAAAGGATTTTTTGAGGACAAAGTTGTAAAGTACAGAATCGAATCTAGAAGTTCGAACAGAGATGTTTGCTCTTCGACAACCAGACGTGAACTGACACTGAAATTGAGGCAACCTGCTCTCGAAACTTTAAAATTTTCTTTGGACTTATAACAACTATAATTTAAAATTTCTATAAACGGTAACTGTTTAAAGTTTTAGTTGACTTTCTCAAATCCAAGTCTGTACACTGTTATGATCAAACAAACAACATCTAGAAGGGGGGAATAGGGAGAAACGTAATAACGTCCATATATTTATGATAAAATCTCTTAAAGTTTTCATCGCACGAATTTATCGCAACGACGATTATTTCGCTCATATGCTTCACTTATGTATGCAAATATCGCGATCTGAATTTACCAGCAATTTATGCCACGGAAAATAAACGAGAGTATACGAGACGCACGAGAAAGGAAAATGTGAAGTCAGAGAAAAGAGATTTCCCTAATTGTCACACTCGCGAGCGCCAACCACCTTTGGCCGTTGCGCCGCTCCATGTCCACCGCTCTCTCGTATCCCGAAAATAAATATGTCTGCTGGATCGTATCTCCGCGGCCGTACGATATTATTCCTGGCATTTGAACGCATCCGTGCAATTATATGCATCTTATTGGAGGCGTTGGGGAGCACTTCGATGCGCGTAATCGCTCGATCTGCTTCGCCACTCGGCCCGTCCGCGCACCACGACCGCTTCGCATTCGCTGCGGAAAGGGAGAGACAGACAGAAAGAGAAAGAGAAAGAGAAAGAGAGAGAGAGAGAGAGAGAGAGAGAGAGAGAGAGAGAAGATAGGAGATCGCAGAGAAGAGAGCGCGACGAATAAATGAAACAGCACGACTGGAAAAATAGCGAACGAGTTGTAAATTCTGAAAAAACGAGGTAAAACTCCGGCAATCTAACGATCTGACGATGGACTGCGAGCAACGGTAGATCATGTCGCTATAATAAAATCCCTTTTGTGTCTTTATAATTGTTCATTAATTAAAGACACACCTCATTCGCCGAGATAAATGTTTAAGCGCTTCAATTAACGGAGCTGTAGATGAAACTTATTACTATCAACACCTCTTGCTTTATATATTTATAGTGTTTAAGGACGGTATTCATAGTCGGTTCTTATATTTAAGACCATCTTAAATACAATCTTAAGATGTCGTTAACCAATCACAGAGCCGTATTAGCATCTTAAGATATCACTTAAGACGGTCTTGAAATAACATCTGATTATGAATACCGGCCTAAGTGAAATTTTGAGAACGATATTATATTTTATAAAAGTTATTTGAAATTATCATTGCGCGCAATGATAATTGGTTTTGCTTGTGCCTCGTTTGTTTCAACAAGCTTATCTCAGAGAGTGGTTTATATTTCAAAATTACACATCCGGGTGTTCTCGCTAGCGGAATTCTGCGGATCTCGAGGGGTGTTGGGTGGAGACGACCGTGGCACCTGTACAGGTGTGCGAGAGACCGCGTTTCCTCGGCCGTTCCGCGTGTGTGTAACAGTCGCGGATGCGCGTGTCTGCGTGCGAACGCGGGGCCTCGTATAATATCCGAGGCGTTAGGGCGTCCGGTGGTACCAGTGTCGGTATATGTCGCCCGGGCGTGGGCGTGCGTTTTATATTCATCGCGAGAGTATCATTTTCACGAGAAGTTTGAAAAAAACGCGCAAACGCGCGCGCGCGCGAGCGCGTGCACACAGACGAATAAATAATGTCGCGGCGTTAAACTCTTATCCGAGGTCGCCGGCCGGTGCGCATAAATAAGACTTGCGTGTAGGTACACTGTCTCTTCCCGTTCGCCTTGTCTCCTTCTCTCGTTTGCCGAATTGATTCTCTCTGTCGCTCCGTCGGACTTCTCGCCTTCTCTCTCTCTTTCTCTCTTGTCTCGCGTACCTATACCATAGTTCATGTAAAGATAATTATTTGGAAGGTGTAAAAAATTATTGCTTCATGGCTTCCAAGTAACAATGTACATAAAGAATAAACAGATTCGGATATTCATATTTCTAGATGTAAGAGAGAAAAAAGCGTTTCAAAAAATTCTAATGACTCAAAAAACTTGGTCATCAATGTATAATGATGATAAAACTCTTTCGCTTTCGTTCTTTATTAGATTGTAATTAAAATTGTTTTTTCTAGCATTTTCTCTCTAGTAGAGAATATAATTAAAAAGAAACGCTTCGTTCTCTATACAAATTTTATAGAAATACGTGTGGATACATCGTTCCTTTCTTTTGCTTCCTTCGTTTATCCTTGTTATATATTTGACGAAAACTGGAATCTCTGTAACCGGCATCTATTTCTGGTCCGAACGTCGGGAAAAATAATCTGCCGGAGAAATTGTCCACCTTTCCGAATAAATATGCCAAGGTGGAAAGCCTCCTGGATCATCCGTTGAACGAATACCTAACTCCTTACAGCCAAAATGCGTTCCTGTTTTTAGAGTGCAAGCCGGGTTTTCACTAGGGATACCCAGATTTATGACGGCCTGCTCTCTCAACCTCACCTTATTTTTAACCTTTCGCCCACTAACGAACCTTATCTCTCGGCTGCATTTCTCTGAGCAGTCGCGATAGACAAAAGAAAAACGTCTTGTTCGTAGACCCCATAACTTAAGGATCTGCCCGATCTCCGGCCGACCATTATGTCTGAAATTTTTACATCTTGTGTTATCTTTGCATGATACCGAAGAATATAAAGTAAAAAGAAGAAGAAGAACATCGTTATGCATTTCGTGTTGAATGATTGACTTACCGAGAGATAAGAAAACCCGATTATAACTGACTTTTACCTGAGAAAATATTATATATGATTAATTATTATGAGCCATAAGTTTGTTGTCGTAGACTGTCGTAGAGAATAAAGTTAAAATATAAAATACATATGAAAAAATTTTATAACATGCAATACATAATATAAAACAATATTAACTGGAACAATTATAAAGAAAGAAAAATCTTTACTTGATTATTTACTAGAGCGTAGTGGAGTACACAGAAGTTAATGTATAAAATATAACATCATAAAAAATATCAATATATCTACAAATCTCGTGTAAATAATATATTTTCTCAATTCTCGTGAGTGATGTACACCATCCATATCTTTTCTATTTCTGTCTTTTTGATTTAAACTGAAACTAACTGACAAATTCTCTCCCACTGCAACCTTGCCGGGTCAATGCACTAATGCAGCTTAGAAGACAAAAGAAAACGGACAAAAGCACGCACTGTGAGAACTGCGAAAATTCGACAGTCAATAACGACAGGTACGATACATGCGGATAATTCGACAATAGTGCGAACAATTTTGTTGAGAAACTTATATTAAAATATTTTGTTATTATTCGTTGATGCTGGGCCGCGCCAGTTCTGAATAATGTGAATCAACGTTAAGATGTTCCAATAGAAGGGAAGCACCTCGGGATGTTGACATGTATAATGCAATTAGGAGACCGCGGTCTTGAACACAGCCCTAAAGCCAAGGGAAGACGTTGTTTGAGTTAGGATAAGGAGAAATCGATCGTACCCTCATTAGCCAATAATCGTAATTAGTAATCTACGCCATTATACGCTTCGGGCAGTCGGTTTCCCCTCGCCCGCATCGTGATCGTGCGATGGAAACTCTCTCTCTCTTTAAGACTTGGATAGAAATATTCTTCTGATATAATTTACAGTTATACCAACATAAGCAAAGGGCATAATAGAGTTCGTTCATTAGAGAATAACACAAACAGATATACAATACGGATAAAAATAATTCTTATTATTAATTATAACTATTTTGTGAACGATGAAGCTGAAAGTCAAACATAGATATATATACCATTTTTAGTAATTATACATATATGAAGAGTTCTCGTACATTAATTGAATAAGAATATTGATCTCTTTATTTTCAGCGAAAGAAAAATTAAAAAATTGAAGAAAAATGTTACACACACACACACACACACACACACACACATAATTGAACAGAAAAAAATTAACGTAACAATTATTTTATAAAAATGCCGTTTAAGAATTTTCCGAGCAGAAGAGAGATCGAGAAAAAGTTTTCTATTTTATACGCAAGATATTTAGAATTTTTCTCGAGAGTCCCCTAACTTAAACCTGGAATCTACTCAGAAGAGTAAGATAATAACGTTGATGTTAATATTAAATCTAAAAATATATTAGAACTACAGTTATTCACTTTTAATACATAATGTAATAAAACACTATGTCCTCAATTTTTTTATCTAGTTTTATCTAAGAATCCGGATTGTGATCGAATGACCGTTACGTATAAAAGATCGATTCATCGAAGCGGAACAATTTTAAGACAGTTATGCGTCCCCGAAACTAGTGTACCGTTACGAAAATTAATTATAAATTTACGGCAATATAATGAAAGTTTTTCTCGCTAAATATGCCACGTCATAATACCTACTTTATGCTTCACTGCCGATGCTACAAAAGATGTATTGATAAAACAAATCATAACATTATAAAACAAATATATTATAAATTAAGCCTTCTCTTTCAACATTTCATATAGAATTATTTGAAATGTGTGTTTGGGAATGTCGACAAATATATACAAAGTAATCGGTATTGAAATTATTTTGGAGCTATTGATTAAATATCAGCATCAGTTTTACTGCGCAATGTATTCGGACAAAGATGTCGCCTTCCCACGTTCCCATCGTACCAATCTTCAACCCCAACTTGCAAGGAAAACCCGCCATTCTCCACTCATCCTCGGAAACAAATGTTTAAATTCAAGAGAAGTTAATTAAAACTAAGCGTAATTATAGCGGCGCCGCTATGTAAACTGACGAGGTGGACGGGGAAGAATGACGATGAGGAGGGACCGGGAGGAGACGATTGCCCTCCGCCGGGCGGAGATGAAAAGCTATTTTGCCGTGCTCTCTTGGATATCGTGTCCTTGTGAAAGACTCTATTGTAATAATGAGCGCGGAAGGAACGTGGAGAAAAAAAACTTCCCTGGAAAAAATTAATTCGTTCCTTAAAAATTGATTGTCATCGAGTCGCCATTAAACATTCCCCGCGTGTTCACGCAAAGGTCATGCAGGTCTGGCTTCGATGATAGTTTTATAATTTCCTGCTCTTCAAATCGTAATACTTTCGTCGAGTCCGTCAAATATCGATTTTAATGCTTCTCCTATAAAAAAAGGAAAATAATATAGCGATAAAGAAATCATTTAACGTTCAGACTTTAATCTCAAGTAAATGTTAGTCACTGACTTTTATCTTAATAACCACTAATGCAATATAATAAGACAATTAAGATTATTAGTACAAGAATAAATTCAATACAAGGATATGGAACATTATTCCTTTTGCTAACAGACAGATTATTCTTGGCATTCGTTCTCGCACCAAATCGGACATCCATATATTATGAGCATGCAAACAAAGGAATTGCCAGCATGATATATAAGTTCATAGTCACCGAAATAATCACGGTGAGTCAGGAACGTGGCGGTCCGAGAATACAATTCGTTTGGAAAAATCGTTCAACTAGTTATTATTGGTGCCCCCTTGTATTCCTTGGATTCAGCCGTTAATTCCCATCAAGTGACAACTTCTCTACCATTTAATCCGGGAGTTAACTCCGTCTAATTGCGAGCGTGTTATTAATATTCTTGGCACGTGCGTTCCGTGTGCGTCCGCAATGTCGTCTAATTATTCTCCGAAATTATCGTTCGCGCGCGCGAGCGCTCAGTGTCCAGAGTCATGACAAATTCGAGGCCGTCTCCATCCCGTAAGTCCGACGGTGTGCCATTATTTCGAAACCAACTAACTCGTCTGGCGTGGACTTAAATGGGCTCGGACAATCGGCGGACCATTAGGTTAGAGCCCGCGCCATTAAAATCAGACACCCTCGGACTGTAGCAGCCGTCCAGGCCGAGCCAGACGTAATGCTAAACTCGTTACCAAAATTTTGGGAGCTAACGCGTTCACCCACCCATGAGGAAGAAGTGCACTTACGGCCGAAAGGGACGTATGTTCGAACATCGAAGAAAATCTGACAACCGTTACAACTTTCCATGGATATCATTTTTAAACTACAATAATATTAAAGAAGTAATATATATTAGAAAAAGTTGTCTTAGATAACATTAAATCTAATATAAACAATGATTTTTTTTTATACAATATCGGTGCGATATGATTTCAAACTTTATATGACAAAAATTGGGATAAAATCTCAGATTTTTTAGTATATTCCGTTAAGCATGTGCATGCTTATTAGAATGCATCGTCTTTTCCTATGTAATAAGCTGCTCGAGCTATTAAATATTCTCGATTGAATCATCATCGCTTCGAGTAATATTTGCAGCGAACTACTATCGAGCTATCTGAAAAACCAATGTTTCACGTAGACATTCGAGATGTGAGAGGAGCAACGCCGCAACTCGTAGCAACCGGAGAATCAGAGAAAGAGACGTGAAAATACCGACAACGCCAAAGCTGGAAAGGAATAGCATGAAGGAGGGAGAGTGTGTAGTCGGTATAGGAGCATTACAGACATTAGATTGGGACACGAGCGCAATAAACCTATCTGTATAATCTGCCCTGCAGGAATTAACAGCCCTCTGAAGGTAGCCACTAACGAAGTAATTCACTGGATGAACGTGGGGGTTGAAGGGGAGAAAGAGAGAAAGAGGAAGAAAGGGAGAGAAAGGCGCCCGAGAAAGAGAGAGACGGGCTGAGCTGGCGCGGGGGTGTAAGGACCGACCCTACATATATAGGATGCTCCAAAATTGAGATTTAGATCGAATCACGGTAAGGCAGCTACCTTTGCGTTGCTGGGAACTGACAATGAACGGTAAATAATTGCCGAGGAAGAGAAAGAAGATACTTACGACGAGCGGCACAAACGACCACGTGTACGCATTGTCGAGCCGTTCTATCGTGAATAATTGTTCATCGTCAGAAATATGATATGTCAAGTCGGATTCTTTGGTCAAAGAATAATCAAATCCTCGGTGTAGTTCCATGTTCTTTTTTTTTATACGTAACGTTCTTCCTATATGATGTATGATGCATATATAAAAAAAGAGAAATAAGAATATATAAATAGACATAAGATATCTATAAATAATAAAGCGAAGACTGATTATATAATTATGTATTACAACATATTTATTATTTCTTCTCAGAAAGATAAAAAAGATTGATATAACGGCTTGTATAGTTCTAAAATTGCTATGTCTGGAAAAGGTATAATCTGCATATATATTAATGCATAGATATATGTATGTATGTATTAATATGTGATTTGTTTACCATGATTCCGACTTCATACAATCTTTAACATAACGGTATTTGAAACACAGTGTATTACGTTAGCTATATGTTGTAACAGGAGAGCGAGAATGTAGAAATAATAGCGGTGGGACGGTGGAAACGTGGATAATTGCTGACTTAGGGCCTGCCATTTCCCTCATAGACTTACATCCAAATCGATGCCTTGCCAGGCCCCCGGCGAGCCACAATTTATTTATGTCGATAGTTTCTTGATTTGTCGACTCCTGCCGCTCATTTATATCCTCGTAGGGCACTCGCAGATATTTCTCTACGCGGAACATGCGCTACTAACACGAGCTATATAGAGGGACTCGAACTTTCTTAGAGAAGTTGGGACAGTGAAGACAATGCGTCTTTTCCCCCTCTATATCTTTACCTTGGAAACATAATTTATACAAAGGACAAACGCTGAACATTATAGTTGCACAGCAGATTACGTGTTTCAAAATGTTTGTTAAATTTTCAAATCGACAGACTTTTTCTGTAAACTCCTAGTTTCTAAATTATAATTAGGCATACGCTATTAGGGTTACAACGCACTTTTTAACTTGATAGTCTATAAATTTTTTATGACGCAATTATATCCTGTATCCTGTATCTGATATTGAGCAACTGATCAAACTCGATCTAAGTAGAAAGTCCAAGATACTAGTCTCTCTTTAGAAAGAATAAGATATTAGTTTTTTTATTTCTCTCGTTAAAACGGAATACTTTTAGATTAAAGCTTGCTACAACGTGCTACGACGAATAAATATTTGTGGAAAGAGAAAGTTCCATAAAGTTGCTCTTAGATAAGTATTTAGGTTGTGGAGTAACGTGCTGGTTGTCTTCTCTCGAGTATCCATCATCTTATGTGATGGCATGAGCCGCGCGGGACTAGAAATAAATACAAGCGCGACAAGGGAAGCTGTAAGTCAAGCATGCTAAGAACTATCAGCTACATGATGAACTAGTATCTAGACGTATCAACACGAAATCCCTAATTGATTATCATGACAGAACAAATCCAAAGATCCTTCTAGTCTTGCAGCCATTAATAATCTTGCCGGAGATACAACCGTCAACCAAGTCACGCACGAAATGAAAATTTTCAAGATATATATTTGTAGTTATTATATTTACACACATTTGTTATTATTATTGACTGTTATGTAAGCTGTTTTCAAAATTTAGACTCGAAATTAATCTTTTCTTTTCAATTTAGGTTTGTGATATTATATATGTGCATAAGTTATAATTTAAGATAAATGCTCGTTGAATAATTTTATCTGAAACGTCTAATGTTATCATTAGTATATTATCAATCTATTTGGTTTTTGTTTTATATTACTATCGATTTATATGTTTAATGATTTTTATCTTTAACTTTAATATTTATATTCTTAGCTTATCATGAAATATTGATAATAAGCAAGCATAGCACATCACGTGCAATAAAATAAAGGGAACATGATGCGATTTTGATCTTAGCGATAAAAGACACAGCTGTGCGCTTCCAATTTAAATTTCATTGAGTTTACGGCCCGTTTCGTTTAGTTTTATTTACTATAATTAATTTTTCAATCGGGGAACGAAGCGGCCTTTTACGATGCCGTGGATTAGCGCCTCATCCGCGTTACGTCATTGCGAGGAGCGTCGTGCAGCCAATAGAAAGAGACTCAATGTCTGGGGCTACGTTAAAGGTTCGCATGAGTTTACGACCGACGCGACTTTGCTCTTATTACCGGACCCTTCTCTGTACGCTCCTCGTAACACTTCAACTTTACAAATCGCGATAAAGGCGGACGTTACGCCTCGGTAATGTAAAGATCGGGTTTACGGACTTTGGCGATGCTTTACGGCCTCGCGGAATTGCGTGAAAAACTGTATGTATAGCGATAACGATATATGAAAATATTACGCGTGATGGCAGTATCGTGATGGAAGTATCGTAAAGTTGGTGAAAGTAAGATTCGTCGATTTATTCGACACGAAGGTTTTCCGTTAAAGGCCGGAGACAAACAAATATGAATAAAGTGATTAAAAAACAGGATTTGCCCTTGCCCCAAGCGCTTTCGTATGCTAAGAAGCCATTTCTTATAATTCACACTTTACAAAACTCTTCGGGTTTTAACATTTTAACTTCGCCGATTCTCCTATTAAGAAGTGATCCAAAGTAGTAAACGTCCAAAACGAATCTCGAATATTTTAATAACGTGTTGCATAATGTGTGTGTGTGTGTGTGTGTGTGTTATCATTATTACTCAATACCATTATAATTAACATATAATATGTATTACAAAATTTTTGCTACATATTTATAATATTAATATATTAATATATTTAACTAGTTAATTAAATCAGTTAATAAATATGCATGCGGATGCAAGGAATGCGGAGAGATTAATAATTCAATTTTTCAGGAATTTTTATTTTTTTCTCTCTCTCTCTCTCTCTCTCTCTCTTTTCTAGCATATCTTTATTTATCAAGATATAATTATTAATATAGCATATTAATGGTGATTAGGAATTTATATACTATGTTATTAAATCATTTAGTGTAAAACGTAACGAACAAATCATTTATAATTTATATTAATGATTGCATCGGAAGCAAAAAACGGTCACTGTCATTGATATTTCATCTCAAAGAATATAGTACTTCAACTTAAGTAGCTTCAGGAAGACATTGTATGGACGCGCGATCAGTTATAATTTATAAGAGGACTATTCGCCGGCAATCGGTGTCGTCAAGGTGGTAGACCATAACATCCGGTTTTACGATCTAGAATTGGATGTAATTTACGACAGCCGCTTGCTTGTTTTTTTTTTTACGCAACATACTCTCCGTCAGTACATTTCCTTCTAAAAGAGAGAGAAGAGAAACTATAATATTTCATCTCATCTTCAAAATATGAAGATTCTAAATTTAACCGATTCATTCGATGTTCGCAAGGTCGACGGTTGTTTTTTAAATTTATTTTTTTATCCCGACATACTTTCCCCAAAACCGAAAAAGAATCGCCGAGAGGACTACCACGACCAGATACGATCTAAACGAAATTCCACGTTCACACTTTCAAATCTCTCCTATCGAATCTAATAATCTTTAGTAATACTTCTCTTGCGGGTTAACTTCTGTCACTAACTTGCATAAAGTTTCGTCACAAATAAGAAATCACATTAACTTTTAAATTTAATGTTACCATGAATCAGTATAAAAAATCAATATCGAGTTGATTTACGCCTTTATGAACATATATATTTGTCGTCCGGTCGCAATAAAAACTCAACCAATCTTGATAAGACCTTTAAATTATTATATAGCTAACAGAAAATTCAAAGTTACTACTTTCTACACACAAGATTTTAATAATTTGGTCAAATAGGTAATAAATATTTAAATTTTTTAATATTCTAATGCCTTAGTTATTTCACAATTTTGCAATCAAAGTATATATTATGTAATACATATTATGTAAAATATCGAGATCTACGCGTGTCTTCAAGAGAAAACATTCAAATAAAAGAATATTATTCCTTTATTTATCTCAGTTTCTACATAAAACAAAAGGTGCTTAGGTGCCTGCATTGTTCCAGTTTCTCCGTAATGAAATCCTCCCCAAACATTTCAAAGTGCGATGTCAGAAATGGAGGTATTATCGATCACCCGTTGCAGCTGAGAGACTTCATTGCACGTGCGACAGTTTCTTAGCGACCGGCCGCGTTTAATTAGAGAGAATATACATTTATTTGCATAAAGTATACGCGCCGGACCGTTGTCCCTATGGAAGATATAACCAAAGTAGAGATATACAGTGGACAGCTATAATATAGGAACGGTTCGGCGGTACAGGGAGGGTAGATGGAAGGATGTACGGGGGGGTATACGAGGGGGAGGGATATACATCGAACGCGAACGAGAGAGAGGAGGAGGAAGAAAGATGGAGACAGATTCATCTTGAAATTGTATCGGCATCTGTATGGCCATTAGCATACTGGAACTGACGTATCTCCAAATGTTCTCATTAGCCGAAATTCATGGGCGGCTTCATCGCCCGGAGGCCGTGAGAGGTCTTTCCACATACGTACCGACCTACAGGCTTGTTCAAGACTGACCCGAGCAGTTTTGTAAGGTTAACCTGGTAACTAACCTGACTTAACTCGGCGGGACAGGAATGTTAATAGCATCCGAGTTATTGACGAACCTACGCTGACCGAGCTATCGCGCTCGGTCGCAATTACGTAAAGCCCGGGTTACGGGGCTCGCGCGTAACATCGAAACATCTCGGACCGCGCCTGACACACGACGCAATAATTATCGTCGATTTATGAATGATTTCGTAAATTACGTTCGAATCTCTCAAATTAAATTTTTATGATTAATCAAACGCGACGAGGATCCTCGTTGGATGTTCCTAAAACTGTCGGATGTCGCTTGAAATTGAAAGCGTGCTACATGTCGGCGCGTCTCATTAAAATTAATCATTGAGTTAGGAATGCCGATTGTGTTATCGAAGGAGAAAATACCGCGCGTATTTTTAATGTAAAACAGCCATAAATTGTATTCCATTAAAATTCTATATATTCGTGTCTCTCGCAACGCCAGTATGTATGATGCAATAAACAATACGGCGATATGAAAATTATACCGCTTGAAACCCGTTGATTTATTTTTCAAAGATATCAGGTTTCCAGAAAGACCCTTACGCTCACGTATATATCTCTATATATCTCGTATGAATTGTTAGCGAGGTAAACATTATGAATTACGAGACAGAGAGGAAATATATTTTGTGTTGTTTCGTATCCACTTATTATTTATGTGACTGGCGTTATCTGTAGTGCAACTTAAATTACGCGCGACAAGAAGTCGTATATATAAATATCTAACGTAACGCGTATAACGCAATATGATTTCTATATAGGTCTTCACATAAATTATGTAGAAAAATAAAATTAAAAAAGACACATTAATATGTAACAAGTGCTTATACAGCTAAAGAATCCGATAAAAAGTTACGTATCATGCGCATCGGTAGATCATGAATCGCCAGAATATTGGCAGGCTCCATCAACAAAAACTTACAGTTACGCGATTACGACAAGCGCAAGAGTTCGCAAAGCGAAAGAATTCCTTTATATGCAAATAAGTGAAGTGGAGAAGGCTACTGAAGGCTGGGCTCTCTCTCTCGCAGTGGACGACAAGAGGCTTAGGATTCGATTCCTAGATATGAACACCGTCGGTTGTTACCCGCTGCTACTGGCAGTCCCGCTACCATTATTACGACAGCTACTGAGGATGATGACAGATGAATTATTAATGATCGGCAGAAAGGCCTGAAGAGATCCATCAATGACAGACGCCGGCAAACAGGCGTTAGCTATAACTAAGCGATATCGATGACGATGATGATGATGTGATGCAAAGTGTTATAAATCGCTGATGGTGTTATTGAGATATCTTAGATTTGAACCGTTTAACGAAGATTACAATTACAAGATACGAAACATATGTTGTATACAATTAATCTTTTTCAATTTTCGAGATGTTTTTTATTTATTAATTCTTCTAAGGTTACGTTTATACTTTGAAATTGTTAAAAGCATGAAATGAAAAATTTTGAATTTATACATAATTGATCTATCAATATCATATTTTTAAATATAAACTTTATGTGTGTTTAATTATGTCAGAAAGTGCATTTTTCTTTCAGAATTCGGTGGAAAATGCAGGACAGATTGTATTTTCTGTTCTATTCCATTAAGAATTTTCACAACTCTGTAGAAAATGGCACTGCTTTTATTCTTTGAATATATTTTACAGACCCGTTTGATAACGGATATCAATAAGCAGCTTTTAATGCTAAAACTCATATAATAATAACGCTCCAGTTTTAAATTAACTTTAACGACCGTGCGTGACAAGAAAACGATTCCATTTGAGTGCGAGAGCAGGAAGAGCGGGCATGCGAAAGGAGTAGAAAAAAAAGCGTGGAAGCCTTCGGGGCCTTAGGCATAAATGCAGGGAACGAGCTCGCGCGTGATCTCACGCACGTATAAGAGCCGTAGAGACTCCGGAGTCACTCTGACTTAGGGCAGATCGGTGAGATGACTGCGAAACGACAACGGACCCCGAGCCAGCAGTGCGAGCGCAGTGCGAAACAGCATTCGTGCTCTCTGCACTATGAGGCGAGGTATGCATTAGGTGCATTCGTCCGTCTATCTCGTTGCAGAACTTCGTAAACAGCTTTTCTTACTCCAACCGACGACTCTAACGGGCAAAAAAATTAATTAAATTGATTATTTTAAAAACAGCATTATTCCTAGATATTATTTTTGAGAAAATAGACAATATTATTTTGTACAGTAGAGTAAATTATATTAACGGAAATAATGACTTCATCCGTTTTATTCAACGTAGAATCTTTTTGACAACTTATTTTTAAAATAATCTGACAGAACTGTTGTACGAACATGAAAAATTCTCGAAAAAAAAAAAAGGAACAGGTATTCACAGACACAAAATGTATGTTACACACAAAAAATGATGTCGTGGTTGTTCTACTGTTAAATTTGTACTAGAAAAAGTCGCGCGCTCTCTCTCCGGTCGTCGCATGTCACGCATCATCAAGGATTCACTCCGCGCGATTTGATACGCATTAATGACGAGGCGCGGAGAAAGGAAGACCGGGCGGAGGAAAGGAAATCGAAGTTGAAGCAAGAGAGCGGCGATGGCGAGGTTGCTGAACGGTAGGGCAGTCTGTCGATAGTCTACGTTGCTCCCTAATATTCCGCGTCTTTTGTAGGGTCTCATTGTTGTCCCTATAGCAATCCAACCTGACCCTTTCCGCCTAATCCGCGCGGCCAATCCGAATGGCAATCGCCGCGGAGAGATTGACAGTTTAAAATATGTATAATGGATCGGCGTATGGAAACCACCCATGCCCCATACCGTGGAGGGTCCTGAACGGAAGGGAGACGAGGAAGGGGCCCCCGCGATAACTACGATGCTTTTCCATCGGCGGCCTTCCTTCGTCGCCGATCGAGCCGGGAGAACGGATTAAATTGGACGCCGTGAATTAATCGGCTTCTGTTTGAGTGAAATTGGGCGAGTGTTGTTGGGAAACGTGAGCGCCCGTGCGCTTCATTGTCCGCGCGATTTCGACCCACGAATCTCTTCAAATCATATATGTGTATGCGTGACTGCGCCGCGACCCCTGCGACCCGCATCTATGAATGTATTCATCGGTAATCGGCCGCGCATGATATTGAGATAAAGAGTAAATTAAAGTATACGCCCACGAGTTCCACGTAATTACAAAAAGATACACGAGTTATAAAATACACTTTATTCCAAATATATGCATACATATTCTTGTAATAAAGTAAATAATTTTGAACTCATAAATATATTTTTTCAATTTTCTTATAAAGATTAAAATTAAGATGCTCCCTAATTGTTGAACATATTCGAATAAATAAATATTGCTACAAACATTAATTTTCATCTATTTATAAAGTGTTTAACTTGTGGGAATTTTTGAAACAATACAATCGTGTTAATCTCGAAAGAATCGTTCATAGTCGAGTTAACAGCGCGCGGTTGATATGTACGCAACTGAAACGTTCACGTTGCCATATAGTCGACGAACGATTATGCCCATAATCCCGCGCACGCCGCGTTCGCATTATATTCCCTTCACGTTCCCGTTGTCTCTCGCGGACGTGGTAACGGTCAAACGGTGAAGCGTCCATTGGGTTTTTTCGATTTCAGGAACGTGGGTGTCGTGCTACTATCTTACGGTCGCCGGAGATCGAAGATACATTCCTAATGTTTATGCAATGCCGTTGGCAGTAGCATAGCATACGCGTAGCAGGCGGATTTTTTCGTCAGGAATAGCTATGCGATATCCAATCGCATTCGCAGACAGACGGGGAAGAGGGAGGCCACGGGCAATAACGCATAACTCTGACATATCAGATACGAATTCGCGAATGTCCACGACTACGAAAGAATTCCATAATATTGGCTATTTCAACGAGACGCGCTACAAAGCTGGTGGTAGATAGCAAAAATAGCCCGTGACTTTACTACACCAGTATAATATTCGTGTTTCCGGTTTATGATAAATATTCTTGTGTGACACAAAATGTTAAAAGCGAGTCAAACTTTTCCTTTTTTTCCCCAGAAATACATTATTGAAATGTTCGCAATAAAGATAAGACTCTACGATAATTCAAAAGAATAATGTTACACTTATACAGAAATTGAAATATGGAGAAGGCTTTCCAATGTGTAGTTATAAGATTTTATTCTGCTTTAAAAATATATCCAATATTCAATATTTTTAAATATCCATGTATTAATTCCTTTGTATAACTGATAACTGCATACGTACGTGAACTATCGTGTAAAAGTGTATTATAAGAATTTGTTCGATAATGTTGAATCTTATTTCACAACTACGTATGAGTAACACGCATACACACACATCTTTGCTCGCGGGAAGCGTATACATTATACGGCAGCGCGTCGTAACCGAAAATTGAATTCATACGTACTCCAAGATAGGAAAAGTTAACGCCTAACGCGCTGAAAATGCCAAGTCAACGAAAATCCCGTGTAAATGTAAATGTAAAGAACACGGCGTACCTTTTAAATTCGACCAGCGGACAGACGCGCGTGGGTGGCAGCCTTATGTAAACCGCTGACAACATATCTAGTTTGCAGAACATTTTATAACCCGAACGATCCCTTACATATCTACGTACACGCGCGCGTAGTGCCCGCCTGCGTGTACGTGTCGCAGTCAAATTCGACCCGTGGTATCCCTCGTACAGGAGGGTGGAAATTTTATGATTGCTGCTCGTCCAATAACCTAGCGCGCTCTCTCTTCGATCTCTCGAAATCTCTCTCTCTCTTTCTCTCCATTTCTCGCTTACTCGACATTCCATTTTCCATCTGTCTCTCTTTCCCTCTCTGTCTCTCTCCCACTATCTCGCACCGCCCGGTGAAACTGCATACGATGTGCCGTTTTTACGTCTCCTCTGGGTTTTCTGTTCCCGTACGGTGTCATTACACACCTCATAAAGCAGAACACTATCGACCAGCAATATTTTCACCAGAAACTCGATATCATTGACCACGCAAATCAATACCGTCCGAATCCAGCATCTCGCGTTATCCCGGAGCCATCGGAGATCCAGCGGAATACTATTTCACGATATTCTACGCAACTTTTAAAATTCTCCATACTAAAGAAGTCGATTGTTCATATAACAATTCAAGCTATCCTGTAAATGAAAAGAAAAAAGTATTCTTATGTGTAAACATTTTAGAATATTGGATATATCAGTGCACATTTGCATTTTGTACAAAAAGAGATAAGCGTGATTCATATATACAAAACTTCGCATAAATATGATTTTAAAAGAAGTAAATTTAAAAAAGTTATAGTGCGATAAGTTAAAGAAATGTATTTGAGAATTGTAATTATACAGCAAGATTGCAGATATCTTCATCACAGTCACGCGCAAAGGGCAGGTGATTATAAGGTCTTCATTGCTAATATTACGTCGGACGCGCACAACGCATTCTCCGCCAGTGGTTCTCTTGTATAAACTCTGTCATTTATAATAAACTCGCTGCACATTAATTTGTAATTATTTAATTTGTAAATTAAAAAATGCTATATAAAAAATATAAAAACATTCATGCAAAAGTAATCACTAAAGTATCTTTATTCTGGACTGTGTTTTATAAGACACTGTGAACGTAACAAAATATTTTATAATATAAACAAAAAATTCTTTAAGATTTACGATATGCATTTTCTACATTTCATTGCGCATCTCATTTTTCGAAGATCCACGCGTGTACATTTCACAAACCTGATATATATTGCAAAAATCTTTTGCAACACTTTTCACGTACTTTGTTTCCTATAACACACATATTTTTATGGATTTGACATTAACAAAGAAATAAACCCAAAAGATTATAAAGTTTACATATTGTGGATATTATATATACTTAAAAAGATCCGCTTCGCCCGTACAGCAAGTTAAGATAGTCAAAATTGGCTTTAATGGATACAGTTTGTTGAAGCAATCACTTTGACCAAAGTCAAATTTAATCGAACGGAAGTCGAAGTTCATTTAAGGAGCTCGTATCCGCACGTGAGAACCAGTGGCGGAGAACCGTAACGACGTATGCACGTGTAGCGCAGATAGTTCTGCTCGTTAGAGGTCAGGTGGGGGTGAGTTAGCGGATTAATAACGCCTGGCACGAGCCTAATCAGCTGGTGTAGAGTTCACAGCACGGACGGTTGGTGCTAGGTACCTGGTACCTCTCTCATTCTCTCGCCTTACCCCGACTTGTTTCCCTCTCGCTCGCTCTCTCTCCCTTCCTCCTTCATGCCCGTGGCAGTCCGGACCCCCGTAGACTCGCGTTCAGACCCCATAACAATATCATATTCGCCAGTTGCACACGGGGCGACCAACCTCCCCTGAGTTATTAACCTCTAAGGTTACCACAGCCACCCTCGCAGTGCCGACATAAGCCTCACTTAATTACCAGAAAAGCTTAACCACCGGTTCTTAAGCTGCTTTCACACTGAGAGTGACGGGAGGGGAAGAGGGTATAACTGGACACGGAAATCGTTGAAAAACTTTTTCCCAGACCAGTATCGGTATACGCTTTTTCAAATATGTGAAACGAACATTTGTATTACAGTAATAACTGATTAAATACAGCAACCGGGATATTTTTTTATAACTAAGTACGATAAGTAAAAACTTTATATAACTTTCTTTATTAACAATTGGTAGACACTTTGCATTATTTTCTATGCCAATAGCTTAGAAGTTAATTAATACCCATGGCACCGAAAGGTCACCGCAGGTTTACCTATACAGTAATGACGTTCGATAAAGCTTTGTGAGAAAGGGTCGAAAAGAAAAATGGTGATAGGACGTGTGTTTACACAAACACGAATTCTATGTACGGGTTTAGCGGGTATAGTGTTAGAGTATCCTGAGTACGGCGGGGAGGTACGCAACGTTGTTGAGTGCAATAAAGATACCCCGTTTGGTCTGCAGCAGCGTGAAAGTCAGGGCCGACGAAAACTTTAAATTGGAAAAGTTTCGGCTCTCTCTCGGGCGTCTCCGTCCGATGTTTGACTCGAATAAAGGTGCAGAATGTTAAAAAATAACCGCGCCCACTCCTGACCGCCTGGCGAAATATCCGGGAAACGCGGATGAAGATTTACGAATTTTTATATTCCCATTAAACGACTTAGCGATCTTATCTCTACAGTTTTCTACAGTTATGCGAAAAATAAATCCCAAACTTTTAAAATGGGTTTTTCTCAAACTTGCGATTCCTTCGAATTTATGTGAACTCGCAATTTAATACAGTTCAGTCATTAACTATTAATATATTAAATCGTAAATATCAAATTACTGTTTCTAATAATCTTCATATTGCAATTATACAGTACCGTGATACTAATAATTAAATTATAGTGAAAGATACATGTTGAACAAATAAAATGTAATAAACAATTAAAATTAAGCAAATTAAAATCGACCATTAACTTTCAAGTAATACTAATACTAAGAATAAATCGTTATGATACATCACTATACACGATTTAACAAAAGATATGCAATATATACTCTATTGCATTTTTATTATTATATTTTCAACATAAGCTGACAACAATTTATTGCATAAAGATATTAAAATCTTTCGAGGAAGTTTGTGGTTTACGTTTCTGAATAATATCTTGTAAGAAGATCTTGCTCTGAGGTTTGTTCTTATATAAAACCATGATAATCAACATCCATTTTATATTATCTTCTCTTTCTCTTAGAGATACACATCGATTTTCCTCAAATTAGCTATCGAATAATAAATAATTCTATTACAAGGCTTGGTCGGGTAAAAACATATTCCGACAAATAACATATTCGTTTGTGAATAAAATTATATAAAGTACTGCAGATTTCTCAGACCTTCTCTTATATTTACCACGTTCTATTGTTCAGTTCTAGTGTATTATGACATAATATAATAATAAATAATTTCAGATCGTCAACGCAATCAATGAAGAGTACAATGGAAATGTACCGATGAAAGGCATGAGAAGCAAGCTTTGTCCACCGATACGAGCTGCAATAGTTTCGTAACAGTTTCAATACAACCGGCATGTGCAGTCTTGAACTATCGGTATATCGGGTAGGTGAAAGTAATAAACGTAAGTCATACGTTGAACGATCATAAATATTCGATATTAACGTTGAGACGTAGAAATTAGCATAACCGTTCGCATGCTACCAGTTAACGTTTGACCGGGAGCCGCGGTATCCGCTTGCCACAGCGAGGGAGATCGTTTATATCATTTTCTTGTATCGATCGTGCGCGGCCGTGTGAGTATGTATGACTTCATGATTCTATAGGGGTTCGCAAATCAATCGTTGTATCACCGATACAAGTCACGGACTTTAAAGTTGGATTCACACCGCTTGCATTTCTGCCTGTTATTCCTGTTTGGTCAGCAACGAATGTTTCGCGCCGACAATTACGTGTTTATAAAATATCTGAAAATAAAACAAAACCGTGTGTGACTTTAATTATCTCAAACGTTTCTGTAAATGCTTTATTGCTGCTGTAACTAAATAAATAGCGTTAGCTAATTTTGATTTGGTAACTATCTCTCTCTCTCTTTCTCTCAAATGCTGATGAAACGATTACCATCTTTAAGACGAGTTAAATATAAATATTCCTGACACGTCGCTTTATTTGCAGTTATCACTCTATTTCCACCGTTTTTAATCTTAATCAATTTACACAAGGATTGATATAAAGACACACGATAAATATTAATTGCCAGAAAGAAAATCCGTTTTCGAGGTCACTCGCACGCGAGTCTAATACCGGGAATACTGTGGGCTTAAAAGATCTCGTCTTTATTGGGAGTCTGCATCGGCGTCGCTAAATACGGCTTAATGAGACCGGCTTGATCTACGATTAAAGAAAACCTAAGCGCGCTCTCGTGTAACGTTACCTTCTCAACGCAACATTATGAAATCAACGATATGATGATAAATGTGTTTTGCGTCAGTAGGATCGAAGTTTATGAAGGTGATAAACGTCCCCGATGCTGATGGTACATGAATTGCAAATAGACAAAGGCCGCTAACAAACACCGTTGTATAAATCACTCCCGCGGGATCGGTTGCATGCAAGTCAATATATTAAAAATCGCAGATTTTCCATAAACTGCGAAGCTCGGTGAAGGAAATTGGCATAAAATATCTGCGACGATTATTTTAATCGCTACGTATCGATGATTCTGAATAACGGATAAAGTTAATAAAGATTTATTATAGATATATGTTTGTGATTAATCAGTAAGAATTAATACAAATCATTATGAATCAATATATGAATTCATTATAGTTATATCTACATTTATTTATCACAGATTAGTTTAATTCGTTCCATTAATGTCGCAATAAGATTTCTTACCTCTTGGGTAATAATTAATTTCGTATTACGTGAATGTCCACGAGAGGATACTTACAATCTCGAATGATCAGTAGGAGCATCTATATTCATCGCAATCGTGAACATCGAAATCCATAAATCGTGGCAACGTCGTATTTTCACATAAATTATGGAAATACCATGGACGACGTTGTAAATCAAAGTATGCGGTCGCATTAAAAATTACAATGCATGAGAACATGCATGTATATACGTGTAAATCAAAGTAGCATTGCGGCTCCTTTGGACGCTATTTATGTAATTGATCTTTTACCGAGATTGAATGGATAGTGTTTTCTAAGGTCATCCCTGAAAGAGCTTTCATTTCCGCAGTGGAAGATTTAGGTCAGAGATTCGCTAAAAATCGTGAGATCATCCTTGTACATTGCAATGTGCAGTTTATACGTAACATTTAAATTACGATTATTTTGTCATTGTATTTCCCAAAGAAAATAAAATGAATTTTTTAAATCAACGTTATTATTTTATTTGCGACGTGCAAGATCTTTGTAATACATTCGTGTGCGTGTACGCGCGAATTAACTGCCGCTATTCAAGTGGTCAAAATGCATTCGAGATCAGATCTGATGCAATATATCGTGCAGTCTGGATGAGGGTATTGTAAGAGGGAAGTTAGTCCTTAATTTATTCGTCTACTCTCGTCGTTCAATGAACCGATGCAACGGCAATGCAATTATTATTAGCTTATTATTATATAATTGAACAGACTGCAGTTAATGAGGCCTCTTGAGACAGCTCACCGTGGAGGCAGTTGCATTCAAGAATCATCCATTTATTTGTCGAAGGTATATAATTGGCTGGAATTAGCCGAGATTGGAAGTTCAGGATGCGATCTATGATACATTTGCAATATACTAATGGAGTTATGCCCCCTTGCTATAATATATCTGATAAACGAAATTGTAATAAATACAGAAATAGAGAAACTTGATACGATACAAATATAATGCAGAAAGAAAAACGCTGATTATATTTGATTCTATGTTGCTGTCAAATAAATTTATATTTATTCGCACATACTTAGAAATTGACGTGCTTTTGTCAATGAAACTGCAATTTATTTTAAGGAAAAAGAAATGCAACAGCGTCTTTGCTCAAGTGTACATTGCGCACATTGTGAAGAATGCACATTAGTTACTAACAAAAGAGCCGCCTGCAGAAGGGTTTTTTTTGCCGGTATAATAAAAACGGCCAGTGAGATTCCGTTTCTAAGGCCCAATTACTCGTGTCATTACACTTCTGGATTCCAGAGACAAGCGCGAGAGGTAAGAGTCGGTACGACCAATGTTTTTCACGAGGCGAGACCTCTGCTTATGTAGAAGCGGTTTCAAATCTGGTTAGGCTTCGTTTGCGATTTTGTAATCCATAAACGTTTCACATTGGCGCGTGCTCCAGTTCCATTTATGGCGAAAAACTGCAACTGTCCTTGCAGGTGATATGTACGCGAGCGCGTTGCGACAGATAGGCGCGAGCACGAACGTTTCTCTCATATCTATTATAAAGGACATGTCAAGCGCGACCACTTGGAAATTGCAAAAAATTTTCATCTTTTATCGGTAAGCATTTATTACACATTTCCCGTTGCTGTAAAGGATCTTTCTTAGAGAAGACAACCAAAGATTTTAAACGTGATTAACGCGTTATTAAAATTATTATACGAAAGAAAGGTATAACGATGCATGTGCGCGCATTGACGTCATTTAATTTATACATCATTGTACCATATTATAATTAATAAACAATTTTCACGTTTTTGTATTAAACGTTATTGAAATGCTTTAAAGTAATTTCACAATTTTAAAAAAGAGTTACAAATTAAAATAGTAAATACAGGATAGATGTGAGAGACTTGGAATATACTTGAGGTCTTCACGTACAGTCACGAATAATCGTGTATAATCGTGACTCAATAGTAGACATAAAACATAAAGCGTGAAAATTCCGGTACGCTTAAGGCGAGGGAAGCCAAGCTCGGAAGGCGAAAGTATTTAGTTTGCGGGTAGAAAGGGTTAATGAGCATGAAGGTAGCGAAGATACACGTACGGTCGTTGGCAGATCCTTCCTCTCGTGTTCCCCTCGTGGGAGAGTGAGAGTCACGTGGAACGAAAAGGGGAAGAGGCTAGGTATATTGCTGAATTGAGGAAGGCGGTGTTACAAAGCGCCCCGTAAATCCGCGCCAGGTTCGACATCCGACATTCTCTCCATTTTATTTCTCCTTTCCATCCCTTTTCTCTCGCTCTTTCGCTCTTTCACTCTTTTCTTCCACCTTTCTTCCACCTCTCCTCCTCCCCTCCCTCTCTCTCTCTCTCTCTCTCTCTCTCTGTCTCTCTCTTTCTCTCCCTCCTCTAGATACAACAATCCACGGTATACGTTACAGCATTAAAAATAATAGGAGGCACACACGCGGGAACTTCAGCTCCCGAGTTTGGGGAGGAAGATTTGGTCCCGGCCAGCGGACCGTTCGAGAAGGTTGGGAGTCGCGAAATTCCACGGAATCCTTCATGTTACGATGTCCTACGGTGAGCTATTATTTTAGAATCAAACAATATCCGCTTGAATCGGGCGGCTTCGAATAAAGAAGAAAGGGAATTCAGTCGCGGCATCCGCGTGCTGGTCAGTTCAAAGCAATCTGTTAAGACGCACTCGATGATCATTTATAAAATCAGAGTAAGATTTATTTGTACGTGGATAGTATCACATTTATATTGCCGTTACCTTTTTTTATTACCTAATACAATTATAATGATGCGTTTAATGTTTATTATTTTCAACAAATTAGTTATTATAAGAACAGGAAGTTTATTAAGACATGAACAATATTGCACGATAGTAATCAATTAAAAGTGTTATCAGTTTCATAAAATAAATTAATCGCGAATAAATTCTTTGAAACTCCTATCCGTTTCTGTCGGACAATTTCTCCTTTTGTCATCGTTAAGGCCGTGGATATAAAGCCCGAGTGCTGCCGTTATGTACAAATTCGTCAAGACGATGTCGCGAACAATGGGCCGTTTAGGGCCGCGAGATATATACATACATCATAGTATAGTATACCGTTCCTTCGGCTGACCGAGGAGAAGAAAGGGGGACACGTATATCGAGGAGAGGAGAATTATAACTGCTCGAATACACTGAAATTTATGATCGTCACTGATACTAACGGTGCGCACAGTAAACGTCGTCGCTGCGCGACATGCTGGCATGCGGTACATCATCTTCCCGTTGCTCGCGCACTGTGCACTGGAAGAAGGCGGATTAACCTTCGCGCAACTAATCCATTTATTTATACGCGCATTGTAAGCTTCGTTCTTGCGTATTCCCTGGCCTCGTTGTAACGGCTAACTCTTTTAACGGCTTGAACAGCACGATTCATCATGTTATACAAAAAGTATCATAATATTTTAATGTGCACATTTTTCTATCGCTCTATGCTATAAACATTTAAAGATATACAAAAGAAAATGTATTTAATACATTAAGTCGATATTTTTGGTTCATTCTTAACTCGGATAGTTATTGGCCCAAAAAATAGAAATAGAATTTTAACTTTTAATAAAAAACCGGAAAAAATGTCTTAACCAATAACTAAATCACGAAATAGTAAATTAATAGTTTATTTCCAGTCAAAATTCGAGATATTCTAGCTATTACGTCTGACTGAAAATCAATCAGGAACTAAAAATATAACTTTTTGCGTTTATCATGAGTAATTTACTAATTCTTTTACTTTCATCGATTATTTTAAATAGCTTGACCATCGATTAGTCTCTTCATAGCTTATCATCACGAATTTTTGTTGTGTATGAAGATTATAATGCAGAAAAGATAAGACCATCGCGGTGGCTGGTAACCAATAGCTAATATGTCATCTCTCTAGTTGGTTTCTTCTGCTCGACGTCGGAAAGAACAACCCTCGGCCGCTTTAGCGGCATTGCGCGGACAGTGATAGCGGGAGCGGAGACAGAAAGCGCGGCAGCAGAGGAGGAGGGAGGAGGAGGAGGAGGAGGAGGAGACGAGGTTGAAAGAAAGGTGTGAGAGCGACGGGGACGAAGGAGGCGAAGAGAAGCGCGATAGAGCGAGAACGGATAAACTGGGCTGTCGTTGGATCGGCCGGGCGGCGAATCGGGGATACAAATGGGCAAAACACCGCTCTGTACGGATGCCGCGGAGCCGGTTGCAGGTGGCGCGGCCGCCGATAAATATGTCAGCCGGCAACACCACGGCGTGGCACACCGCGCCGCGTCGCGCCACGCCGAGCCGAGCCGCGCCGCGCCGTGCCGTGCCGAGGTCCGCTGGTCCGCAGGCCGGTACCGCGGCATGGCCACGCCGAAGAGCCACGGCATACCACGTCGTGCGTACCGCACACCGCACCTCCCAATTCCTCTTCGCCACTTCGTACCCGCTTCCCCTCTTTTTCCCCCGCTCGTTCTTTCACTCTTCTAGCCCTCTCTACTCATTTCTTCCTTTCCCTTCTCTCAACCTTTCTCGCTCTCGTCCCTTTCTTCCCTTGCTTCTCTTCTGTCTTTTTCCTCCCGGTCTCTTCCTTTCTTTCTTTCTTCCTCCCTCCGTCCGCCTCTGTCCTTCTCGTATCGACGAATCCTCTTTTCTTCGCTGGGCGCGCTGCCTCTACCTTTTTCATTCTCCAACGGCTTCAGTCCCGCGCTTTTATACATTTGAATATTATGGAAATGTCGACGCTCTCGTGGACGCGGAATCGTATTGCCGCTGCCTCTGCCATCCGACCGGTAGCCCCGCGAGAAGCCGCGGGGAAGAAGGAGCGACGAAGAAGAACCGTCCGCGCGCCGAACGGAGTTCGGGCTGGAAATGGAAGGAGGTGAGTCCTCGTTCCTTCCTCACTCCCCCGAACTCCATCCTCGCCGACGAATATATATTGTAGGAGGCATGCGGCTACTATCTGCCGCCGCATCTATCATATCCCCTAATGAGGACGCGCACCGGCATCCGAGAGCGTATCCAGAAGCGCGTTATTATATGCCACTCAGTCGGAGTCCGTGCCATTTTCGGCCGTCGGGATCGCCGCCGTGTCGACGTGCTGCTTTCTAGGGATCGCTACCTGGACTATTCGTGCAACAGGTGAAACACATCCCGGTCTTCTTAGCAGGCGGCAGACGGCACCAGAAAGACGTCGCGACGAAACCTAGATGAATAGGGAAGATTCGCGCTCGGACATTTTTCTAGGAATCTAAATATTTTCCCGTTGACTCATTCCCGAAATATAAATTCTTCGTTGAAAAGAATTTTAGCTGTATCACAAAATATTTCTTTCAACTTTTGTTCATCTTTGACAGTTCTCCTATATATTTTTTTAAAGATAAATATTACATCTTTCTTTTTAATCATAAAATTCAAGACTAATTCAATACATTTATGTTATTTTCTAGAAATTGCAGTATAAAAATATAAACAATTTGCGAAATAAAAATTAAATTATTTTTTTTTAAGTACACAACTACATTTTTCAAGGCACAATTCTATTGTCACATTCTGAATTTCATAAAACTTGTGTAAAAGGCAGTAATGTTTGAACGAAATAATTCGCGCCGATCTATCCATCGTCCGACCGGTTCATCGCCTTTGGGCGCGAGCGCGAAATAACAGACCGCTCGAAAAACCGCGACAAATCGAATAATACGAGAGAGATGTCAAAATACGAGCGAGGTGAGATGCAGCCGGGAACGGCGTTGAATTCACGTACGCGGCCTCAGGGCGCTATACCTCGAGGTACGAAAGCGCCAGGAGGATGGTTACATGATCGGTCCGGTCCGTTAGTATAGCCTTTGGTTCCCGGTCGGTCGTTGTTTTCACTCTGTTATGCAGCAACTGAAGCACCGTTGCACCAGCTATGTACGTCGGTTTATACACTAGACACATCCCCGGCCGACCTCCGCGTTATATGCCCACACGCCAATCGGGGATAGGTCCACGGGGCCGTTGGCGTGGACCGTGCTCGATCAGGTTGGACCTGGCCAGGACCGACGCGCGATTCGACGTGGAGATGATTGTAGTTGCAAATGGGCAGTTTGCATCAAGAAGCGGTCTTCCCCCTAGTCGACAGAACATGCACGGCCAATGCAAACAAAGTTGACCCGAACGTCCCGCTACCGACGACCCGTACCCACCCATCCTCCTCCCCCTGGGTCTATAGAACTCGACTCACCAGCCACGGCAAGTACACACGGGCTAAAGTATACAAATACCCATCTTTGACGTACCGGAATCAGCGCGCCCCTCGCCCGTACGGCGTTGCCCGTAGTAATTGTCGCTTGGCTATGGCCGGCCCGCTCTGGCGGGGCGGGGGAGGTTTAACAAAAATTCGATTAAACGCGCGCTCGAATTAGTTGCGCGGCTGGCACTCTGGTTCTATTCACTTCAATTGAAAGTTTCCTTTAGCATTTTTATATCTCAGAATAATTTGCACTAAAAATACATTACTTTTTTTTTCTTTAAAGTGAAATAACGAAAATAAAGAAAAGCATGTTATTTGGATTCTTTAATAAAGTTGTGAATATTTAATTAGTTATATCGGTTCTATTAAACCCACAGAGATCGAATACAATAAATATTAATTATAGAAACGATATTTATTTGACAATGAGAGATAGGCGATAGCGTGAAGGTGTTAGAGATAGAGAATAAGAGAACTCGACGCTTCTCCCTGCTTCCGACGAGACCGAAGTTCGGCTCGATATTTACTCGGTAGATCGCCAGTAACTACCTCGGTTGCCCAACCTGGTTGGAACCATAGCGGTCGCCGCCGAATTGAAGTACGACGTATAAATAAAACGAGCCTCAGCACGATACCAATGCACTCGCCTTCGACAGACGAAATTCCCCCTGCCCCCCCCCCTCTCTCTCTCTCTCTCTCTCTCGTCGGCGAGTGCACGCTCCATACCGTGGAAAGGAGGGAACAAGGCCGGGGCGATACAGAGCTTTGGTCAGTTAAACATGCGCATATTGCATGAAACTGGTAGTAGGCGACTCCCAGAGATCGACCTCTGTATTAACACCTCTGCCGCGGCGTGGCGAAGCTGTGCCCGCTCTCCTTGTTCCGCGCCGCCGTTCCTCCCGTTTACTTTCCCTCTCGCGGTGCCTCTGTCCTATCGAATAGTTAAACCATTATTTTCAGTCCGGACAGCCGGACAAAAGGAATCGAGCTGTTTGCGGTTGCTCGAGTGTGTCGTATATACCCCGTCGACTCTCATGACTATGTTATCCAACTCGGACGCGGCTACAATTACGGTTATTCCGACGCTTTCAAAAGCCCAAAGCCCGAAACACAAAAGGCGTGTATCGGAAAATGATTCTTCTACCTTCGCTTATCTATCTATGGGAGTTACATTATCAGAAGATTAGCGATGGACTTGGTCAGAAATGATTAATCAAATTGAAGTCGATTTGATGTCGATGAATGGTCGATGTCGAATAATGCTGGTTGATATTTCTGTCATCTTCGATCTCGTCATAGTTATTTTTATGTTAATTGAGCAATTATAAATATTTTCTGTAAGTAATTTTAAAAGGCTCGAATGATTAAAAATCAATAATTAGTGAAAAAAGGCACGGAGCCGTAACAAGGTATTGTTGTTTTAATCTTTAATTAGATCGAAGTTAGACAACTTTACATACTAGTTAAAGATTAAAACAACAACACCTTGTTACGGCTCTGTATCTTTTTCACTTAATTATGAGATTTTTATTGTCTTTCGGCCAGTTCGAATTGATGCAAAATTGAAAAACACGGTATATACATGTATACTGTGTATTCGATATATATTTGGAGGAAGAGGACAAAAGACAATAGAAATCTAATAGAAATATTCACAATTGCTCAATTAGAATAAAAACAATTATAGTGAAGTCAAAGGTGACAAAAATCAATTAATATTTGACAGCGACCATTCATCGATGCATCGGTATCAAATCGACTTCGATTCGATTAATCATTTCAGGCTGGGTACCGAAACCAAATATATTGTTTCTTCATTTTGTTTCTGTTTGGCGCTGGTTATAAATACATAGTCTGCAGATCATTAAACACGGAGAAACACTTAGCGGATATTTTATATTATTTATATAAAATTATTTAGCCGATCAGTGGAGAGTTCTGCAAGTGTATAGCAAGCAAATTTGTATCCGTAATTTCTTTCCCGTTGAATACACGCGCGCGAACAGTATAGATTCGTATACATTTAAGCGTGGATACTCAGCGAGTGTACTCGACGCGTACTCCGGGCCCAATGTATGTATATACTCATGCATACCTACCAACACAGCGTTAGCTCATACCAATTGCGAGGACATGCCGCATCATTACGTCCCGCTAATTAATTGTGATTTATCGACTTTAAAATGCCCGATCAGGAGTACGTCTAGATAATACAATGCTGGAGTCTACAACGACGCTAATAATACGTTTTACACGTATTTCACGTATCTTGTATAAAACATCTAAAAATTCCACAAAGCTTGCTTGTGGAATTTTATTTTATTTTATTATTGCAAAAATAATAGACAGTGATTGATAAACGATATGCAAAATTTATTCACACATTACATTGTTTTGCAATAATAAAATAAAATAAAATTCCACAAGCAAGCTTCTGTATGATTAAACATCATACAGAAAAAAAAAGCAGTAACTAAATATATTTTTTATACGAATGGACGAATAAATAATGTAATATGTGAATAAATGTTGTACATCGTTTATCAATCACTGTCTCTATTATTTTTGCAATAATAAAATAAAATAAAATTCCAAGCAAGTTTTGTGGAATTTTATTTTATTTTATTATTGCAAAAATAATAGAGACAGTGATTGATAAACGATGTACAACATTTATTCACATATTACGTTGTTTATTCGTCCATTCGTATAAAAAATATATTTAGTTACTGCTTTTTTTTTGTTCTGTATGATGTTTAATATTATATATGTTCACGTTGTTATAAACTCATTTAAAGATACTGAAGACTCTTTTCAGAGTTCAGAGAAACGAACGTATCGCAGGTAGTGCTCCAACTACTTAAGATAATTTGTAGAAGAGTGCAGTGCCCCAATAACGGAGCACAATTCAACGAAGATGATCCCGCGTCGAAGGTAGCCCGGAGCGACCGGATTTAGTTGCGTTTCTTTCAAGTGCAAGCTTTGACGAACGCGACAAATATTATGAGCGCTTCGCCGATCCGTGAATAAACGGTTTAAAGAACTCCGGGTTTTGGTAGCCCGGGCGGTTCCTTGTGCCCCGCAATCCACCTCGCGGTCCGCGCGCCAGATCCCGCGTGCTAAAAGCTTTGTGACGAGGACGAGAGAGCTGCCGCGAGAGCGGGCAACTTGTTGCACGACAAAAATTCATGCCTGACGAAATTCGACGAATGACGAGGCACGAAGATGTCCGCATAATTGTCGTGGCCGTTGTCGCAACGGATCATCCGCAGCTGCCACGGGATAATAAGGACGCCTCTGTGATATTCCGCAAAATAATCCCTCGGCGAGACTCAGGGTGGGCCCCTCGAGACGTTTCGCCTCGATATGTTTCACGCTTCGAGGTTTACCTTCCAGAAATGAATCCAAAGAATCGGAATATGTCCTCGCTCGTCCTACCGCACTAACAGTGCACAATTTTCTACGTGCTATTTAATATCGTCTTTTGTAAATAAATACCGGATATACACGAGCTTAACCCCCTCCCCCCGCATTTTTTTGTTCGCTTAAATCCAACGATGGAACGCTTTATTTTGCTGAAGACTACTTGCTACTGGTTTGCAAACGGTGCCGTCGAATTCTGTTCGGGTTCTTCACCGTTCGCTTCGCTGCACGCGCGTGCAAAGTACAAATATACTTTATCTAAGAAAAGAAATTTACTGTCCTGCACTGTATTTTTACCGTATTTCCTCCGTATCTGTATTTAATACGATTTGCATTATTTCGTTATTTTTGTGTGTTCTGTAAAAGATTTAGAATATAAATCCCAAAAGTTATATTCTTGTGTGTTTATCATATGATAAATAATCTTCTCTTTTACACTTAATACATTTCTGTAATTCGGTGCTAAAACTTCCGGACAGTAGTGTAGATATCCGTCAGTCTTTTTCTTATCCCGGTACAATTATCAGAGCTACGGTCAATTCCCATTCTCTGGTAAATCGATATCCCTGAGACGGCGCGCCTTATTTCTCGGCGAAATGATTGTTACTGGTATTAATGGCCTGATTCGAGATTTAATGCGCACACGCCCACGACGCGATATATCATTCGAGATAGTAATTTTTATTAAAGACAAAGACTAACGATAAACAAATATTAATATCATTACGTTGATCATTGATACGTTACTTATTATTAAAATCATGAATTAAGGTTTTACGGTTGTCGTTGAAATGATGTTTTTATATTGAATTCTGTCACGTCACTTGTGTAAATTAGAAATCCTTCATTGAACAATTCACACCGCGTGAGAATTTAAAAACATCTTTCTTGGCAAGGCTCTGTGTTGGGAAGGTACAATAAAACTCCGAAGAGAGTGCGACATCTAAACCCGCGAAATATGCGTCCCTCGCTATATGTATAATCCAGAGTACGCGTCGCCCGTGTATATGTCGATCGTGCCGAGCATATGTGTGTCTGAGCGGAACCAACATAGTAGCGGCCATCGAGTGGACTTGGCCGTTCGCCAAGATTCCCTAAACGGCGTTTGGATTTCTTCTGAAAAATCGTCACGAAGACTGAACTCGCGAACAGCCGTTGAATGGAGAGCTCCCGCGAAAGAACGGAACGGTGATGAAGCGAGAGAAAGAGAAAGCGAAAGGGCAGAAAAGGGGAGAATGAGACGAGAGACGGTACAGCTCGAGCATAAGCGACGCTTCGCTTTTTGCGCTACCTCACCTTGTTCATCGGCATATATAACGTTATGGCAAGAGGATGAGAGACGGAAAAAGGATGAAAGACACGCCGGGAAAGAAATACGAGGGAGAGAGAGAGAGAGACAGAGCATCGTGCAAAAGGGGGCGAGAACGCCGCAGGTTGCCGTGAACTAAGCCGATCCAGACCCCATAGAGGAGAGCATTCTGCCAGTTTCTTTCCCTCTGTTTCCATCGAAAAGATTTTTCTACGCTCTGTCTAGGGAAGAAACGGATATTCCCGATCGGCGACACGTGCGCGCGGTCAACGTTCGTGGCAAAATACGTTGCACCCGCGACAAGGGAGTTCCTTTCAAGATCACGACCGCGACCGGCTCGATCTTTATTAGGAAACAAGTCATAAAGATTCTTATATTCCTCTCAATTTTTTTTATTTTATGCGATGTTCCCAAAATATATATATATATATATATATAAGGATATATATAATTTTAATTGTGATTTTATCAGTGAGAAATATCGTGGAAGATTAGAAACGTAATTTCGCAGACGCGACTGGAAATTTTATCACGTTCGCAGAGAATTAATTTCGCGAGATCACCAACGCGTCCGACAAGATCGATCGACTGGCGACGGCGAAACCAAATTTGCGCGCGTTTCGTACAATAGGCGATTGTGCCGGGCGAGCAGCGAGGAAGCGACCCGTTAAGACGAGCCTGCCAGCGTTCTCTCCGGCAATTCCAAATATTATGACGTGCAAAACGCACCAGACACAGGCGGCAGGCAGATACCACCGCGGCACATAATATGCCTCCGATGTATCTTGTCTTATAACCGCGCCGGTCACTGCCATGCTTCCACGCCACGACGAAAACGAGCATCTTCCGGGCACGTATACTTGTCGATCGTTTGTCTGTTTGAACAACGCCTGTATATACACACGCGCACCGGGTCCTTTTTACGTGCTATCTTTCAGGGAAGCGAGACGAGTTACGACAGAACGTCGGCGACGTTAATTCTCCGCCATATGTGAACGAAGCACAGATAAATCTGTAATTCCGCGGTCCTTTTCGATAGGATCGCTTAATATCGAGTGTCCAACGTTGGAGCAAATTAATTTGCCACTCGACGTTCTTAATTAATTTGTTAGAATATGATCAACGATAGGCATTTGAGATTAGGCGCGTTAGAGACGTATTCTGAAGTTACTAATAAAGAGCGAGCTAAAAAATTAGAGAGAATGTGTTGATGGTAGACTTGGCGCGGTTGTATTTCATGCTCAACAACGTACAAATGCCTGAGATATCAAATTGCATTTTCCAGATATGTGCGAACAGATCGCTCCCGTGTTTAAACAGCTACCCGCGAGAATCACTGGATGCACTCGCGCAAATGCTTTCTGTTTATTATCTTTCGCTGGAAGGAATCTCCCAGTGATGACGGAGAATGGTTTACTGTCGAACTTAATGAATAATCTGCGGTTTCACGATCTTGCCTCGTGGTAGTAACCATCTTTTAGTCTCTGAATGTTATCTTGGAAAGTTCATAATGTGACTTTATATTATCGTAACGGGCCAAACAGTAAAATATCCTTATCTATTTATAACCTATCTTAATGCACATATTTTCCATAGGAGGATATACATATGTATACGTATAATATACATAAATAAAATATATAAATATATTTTTCAAGTTCAAGTGATCAAATATCGATACGTTAAGATTTTCGAGTCGGATAATTATATGTCTATTTATATATGTAATGCGTGTGAAGTAGAAAATTAAGATGCATATAAAAGTCTGTGCTAACTAGCGCCACTCGAAACTTTTCGAATTTTCATACTTACAAACTGGTCCACCATTGTCACGGCTATAAAAGCCCATGAGCAATGTAGCAGGACCGGGGTCCATGACACCCTTTATGCTCTCGAACCTTTATCTTTATCGTTATGCGTCGTTGTTTCAAGCTCTTTATGCCTGACACGGGGTTCCCATTAACGTTTGATTTACAACTTTCTACAAATCTATAAAGGTGCCTTCACCTCCGCCGAGGTATAGATTTCCTTCGAGCGGACACGACGCACGAGAGACACGTATATCGGTTCGTGAAGCGACACCACACGCACACGCACGCACGCGTGTGCGCGCCACGTACGCGCGTCGGTATTTTTCGCATGCGTTTGTACATGCCCGATCGTGCAAGTTTGGATATGCGTTTGCTACGCACACGCGAGTCCAAGGTGTGCGGGGATCTCGCATCCCCGTGCTCTCAACGCCACCACCCCGCCGCCTTATAAAAAAGAGAGAGAAAGAGACTCAGAGAGATGAGACTCCGCCGTGCCTCGATGGGACAATATTTGGCTCGGCGACGCGCGGCCAGATCGGCAGGCACGATAAAATTATACACTAGGCCCATAAACGACCCCGAAACTCGGCCGTTAAAATTAAAATCTGCCGCAAGACGTTGTTCGCCGATGAATTACGATCGAGGCATGCCGGTGCACCTTACGCGACCATCCTCCTCCTGCGATCCAGAGAGGACCACCTCTGGTTTTCTTACTTCGTCACTTTATACACCACTCCGTGCTGGCTATATATGCGGTTTAATATTAGCCGTTTCATGTGCTGCTTACGCCCGTAATTTCCCGGTCGTTCGCGGTTACAATGTAAAGACACGCCGAGAGAATCGACCGGGTGTGTCCCGCCTGTTTGCGCTACCGTCGAAATCAGATCATCGTACGTATTTTTGTACTTATATCTTCTTAAAATATACTTAAGTTAAACGGAATGAGCTTATTTCAAAAGTTTTTCACGGATCGCATGCATATAATTTGCGTACTTTATTTATACCGTAAATGAACCTTTATAACCATAAATTTTATAGCTTATTCTTCGAGGTAACTCGCTAATTATTTTCCGTTATGATATTCCCTCTGATTTCAAATTAAGTTCAAATATGTAATAAATATTCACGAGAAGTAGCGAGCATTGGAAATGTAGCGATAGATGTCATGAGTTTTTTTCCAATTTGCACACGAATTCCATTTTGCAACTTTATAATCATTTGATTGCTTACAGCGCCTTGTTACAGCGAGACAAATGTGCAGATTATATAACGTACGATGAATGGTTTAATTCAAATTACAGTAATTATTTACGTATTCAGTTAATAATACGTTCATATTTAAGTGTTCGTAACAATTTTAATAAATAACCGCACAATTATAAATGTATGAAGCTTGGCGCATTTTTTAAATGACTGTATGGTATCACCATAAACGTAAATGTATATGGTATCACCAAATATTTGTGTAGCCCTACAAGAAACAATCCACTGCATTCTCTTAGATAAGCGCGCGAAACGATTAGTTTTATACTTTTCCGTAGCTATATACAGCTTTTAACCGATAGCCCATGCTTCCATCAGAAATCGGGGATATCTGTGCGCGTATACACGTTGCATCGCTTATTTATTCCAGCAATAAATAATTCACTCTTTCTGAGAGATCCAATCTTGCACTACAAAGTAGTGGCGAGTGTAACAGCCCACTTTATCATGAAATACCGCTGAGGAAACGCCGCATACTATAAATGATAAACTTGACTCTATCTTATTTTTAACTCGCTATATTCTTTATCGGCCATAAAGCCGTAGAAAATGTCGGGCAGAGAGAGAGAATGACGTTACGAATAAAGGCTTCATGTCTCAAGCCCATAAAATCAGCGCGGATGTATTGTAGCCTCGCTTGCATATAATATGGCAGAATGTAATAAACTCCCTGTGGCGTGTCCGCAAGACGATTGGGTATTACTTTTCGTTTTATTATCACTTTATTATTACCGCGCGCGTTGCCTTTATGGGGCATATTAAGACGGCGGCGAGGATGTGCGGCCGCGGTGTGCCCCGTGTGCGTGCGTGCACGCATAAAATGATTCACCTTCCTCGGAGAAAGTTTGCCTCCTCGCCATTTTACCACTCTATCAATTATGAGTCGAGAGGACGGGACCCGGGCGCTCTTTTTCGAAGAAACGGGAGTAACGGACGGTAGCGTTTCGTACATTATAAAGTCCATTGACGCGGCGCGACAAGTATCGGGACTCTAATAAAGATTCGTTACGCCTGGCGAAAATTTTACGATCGGATATTAAACTAATCTAGCTTGAAATAGCTAGTTGCGTTAAACTTAATAACGTTTGATATCTTTAGAACTGGATATACACGCTAGCTTAATGATGTTTATAGCATACAAGCTGTTTAATGCCGACATTACTTCTTAGTTATGAACATCCGCATAGCTATAAAACCATATACAAGCGCGAATAGAATTATTACCCATGGATAAAAATACTATTAAAAGTTTACAAATATCGTTAGGAATCGTGTCGTATTCTTGTTCTTCTTGCTATTTTATTATTTAAACATCAATGATTTATCAATACTTGTACGATTCATATATTTAGCCATGACTGCATTAATAGGTATTTTAAATGTAAATATAAGCGATAATAAATAATTAACGACGTTAAATACTATTAAACATTTTTAAGAAAGTCATTAAACATTTCTATAGAAGTAAAAAATACACAAAAACAAGTAATAATATTGTAACGAAGATAAACAAAGCACAAAATAACAACGACAATGTAAGACTAACAGAAGAAGAACGAAGGACTGGCAGACGAAGGGCAGGCGAAAGAAAAGAAGAGGAAGAACATGAGAGTAAAGGGTTAAAGGTGAAACCCAGCCTCTCGCCCTTGCTGGGCGGAGAGATCCAATCGGAATCCTTGCTATACTCGGACTCCTTCATCCACCAACTCGGCTCGCATCATGCCCTCATTATACTCCTATCGTGAAGTGCGATTAGAGGTGCAAATTTGTTGGGATCGTTGCTGCGCTCCGAGAGTTCAGCAATGTGAATCTCGTTCTTTCTCATTTCGTAGCATGGCTTTCCAATTATAAATCCTTTAACAAAATATCTCGAACGCCAAAAATTTAATCAAATGTATGTCGCAACAGGCCAAGATGCAGCTCGGTGATTTCAATAAAATTAATAAAATAGTCCCAATATTGTTATATACAAAAAAAAAATTTACGTTAATTAATCGTAAAGATAAAAATACAGCTAATCAATATATTTTGAATGAGCAATTCGTCTGAGACGTCATGAAATTTGTCACAATCATTTATTGTTACATTTAATATGTGAAGATATGGAGAAAAAGCGTACGCTGAGATGAAAATGCGAGAGCCCAAAAATATCTCAGCGACATTCTTCCAGAAAAACTTCCAGAAACTACCTACAAGTGGTTGCTTATCGTCGTCGAACTTTCGGGGTTTCAGGAAAAATAACCGATCGGATAAAGATCTTTATGTGAAATGGAGAGCTGAAATATTATACCCGTTAGAATCCAAATTGGGTTCTTTTAAAGTGCCCTGCAAGCCGCAGGTATTTATAATTTCAGCCTGGTTTTGATGTACTGAATTTACATAGCGACTCCGTGTTCCCGTCGCGGACGAGCCGCACTTATAAATACGCTATTTTATTCCACGGAAACAGAGATACGATTTTACGGACACGACGAATTTTTAAAACGATTCTAAAACGCGATAATTCGGCCATACTTAACACATCTTATTATACGCCATACCGAATCTAATGTGCAACCCTAATGTTTTGTGCCACAATATATATTCAATCAGAAATTTTTACATCACACGTATCTTTCAATAAAGATAAGAATCATAACAATATATATAATCACAGACATAAAATAATCTTACCAAAAAGGACCCATATCTTGTTATGCACCGACAAGCTCTGCTTTTCTTTGCTCTACTGCGAGTCTGTGTCTGAAATAAAAGACATTCCATATAATCGATATATAAAATAAAAATAAATAAATAAAGATCTGGCCCGTATTTCAAATTACAACCAAACAATTGTTTTCAAGAATTAATGCATAATTAATGCATCAAGTCAACGTGCTATTAAAACAAGAAAATAATGATTTTTAGCAAGTCTAATAGGACGCCAATAAACATTGTGTCCATTATGGGCCAGAGATTTTTTCCTCTGAAACTCATATTTCACTTTCCAGAACTATTTTTTGCGACGCAACATTCGAAAGTATTGTTCCGGGTCTTATCGATCGGTCGACAATAACGATCGATAGTCATCGTTGAAATACGGTCGAAACTTCCTAGGCCGGAGCAACCGCGGTCAAACCCACAGGACCACCAGCATCGACGACGTCCACGAGCCAGTTGCATACGTTAAAGGGACGGGAGGACGGCTGTTGTTGTTTTTAATTATGTTTATAATCAACGCGTGGCATGTCTATGGTAATCGGTACCCGCCTATTCGGTCGACCAGGCGAGATTTACAGCCCAGTTAGTCTCGCTTGCAATGACTCTCAAATCACACCCAACGGCATCGGCATTAAGCGGGAACGACACCGTTCGAGGATCTAATCTTACAAAATTATTAATAAATATATCCATCTCAATTACGTGCGTACAAGGTAGAATTTCGAAAGATATATTATTATAAGAAATTATTTATGACAGCAGCTTAGAACGTAACATATGTGGTTTCATATCTATTATAGCAAAAAGTGTAATTTTTAATAAATGACATATTACATATATGTATTTAAAACAAAAAACATTCCGTATAATCGATAAACAAAATAAAAATTAATACATAAAGATAGCCCACGCTTCAAATTACAACCAAGTAATTTTTTTTCTAGAAGTATTAATGCACAATATATAGATATAACATTCCGATAGTAATTACAACAAAAAGATAGTTTAATTTATCTTTAGTTGTAAAAGATGTAACTTTTCGTATTACGTTCGAATATGATAGACACATTATCGAATGAAATAATAGTTTGAATAAAAAAGTGCTAATTTATTAAATAATATTTTATCGTAAAACCCTAGCCTTCGTCTCGATATATTGATAGATATATGAAAGCTCTTCAATATACTGAGTTTATCCCATGAGCTGTTGACGTGAATACGAGCAAGAATAAAGAATAGACGTAAATTGGAGGATGTCAGTTACACGCAACGAGGGAGTCTTCGAAAAAAAAGCATCGTGCCCCGAGGTGACCCGGCACCTAAAGTGAGATTTGCTAAAGAGTCTCGGTCATGCGAGGCTACATGCATACTTGTATATACATCGAGCGGCACACAACCGCGCCTGCTAATGACGCGGAGAGATACCGCCGATATCTCTAATTAATTCCTCCTATCTTCTCGATATACAAATGCCCGGTTGGCCCACTGTAATACCGAGACTGTCGTATAGCGAGCGGCGCGGTTCTTTCGGCGCCATTGAAAAAGATTTACTGAGCGTTCCGCACGACAGCGGAGAGTAGTTAGTAAAACCGTAAGAAAAGGAAGTACACTATTGTCCGTAAAAGATCAATTACATTGCTAAAACGATAGCATGCCGAGGACACGGCAGGGTAGTACAAATAAAACTGATCGCGGCGTCGAATTGTCCGCCACTAAGGAGACACGGGGCGCTCGATTTACGTAGCGCATTTTTTATTTTTTTATTTTTTTAATCAGTTTCGCAAGAGGCAAAAAATCTGCAAAAATAAACAGAGGAATCTACTTTAATGACAAAACACAACATAATTGGCATATCTCGCGGATACTGATGAACGCAAGCTGTATAATTGTCGGTCATGACTCGTGACGTTCGATATTACAAGTCGCGCGCGGGCGAATTCTCTTTCCAAAAGAGTGACGTTCATGAAAAATCATCGGAAAGCCCGCAAGCCGCATATTTACATTGGACGTTAAAGCGAGAATACGACGTTATATAATATAATATAAAACGCGAATGTTATAGCCCATTCGCGCATAACATCGAGCGAGCGTAAGCTGGTTTGATTGGCCTGAGGCATACCGAATGATATCCGCGTGCTCCAACCGAGGGCTCGTCCGGACGCGCAAGCGACAACGTGTGCGGACATTAAAGCATAAAGTATCGCGGGACGGCCGTGTAAACGAGACATCGCTTTGATGCCCGTGACGAGGGGGCGGGGGACGGGGACGGGGACGGGGACGGGGGGGACAGAGAAACAGAGAGACGGGAGAGAAGGGACGCGCGAGAGAGCGAGAGATGGATGGACGAAGGGTGGAGGAAGGACGTACGACAACCTACGAGCTATACGAGGCCAGCGATCCTCAACCGGTGGCTACCTCCGCCGTCGCCGCCGTCGCCGCCGTCGCCGCCGCGCGCCGAGGTAGGATCGGTCACGGGCTTTTGTCGGCACCGGCGGACAATTTAATCACGACGTTATTGGAGGGTGGGCGTGAACCGTTTGTTTGGCAGTCTATTAGGCAATAATAACCAGGGTGCGCCTGCTCGGAGGAGAACCCACGAGATAATTTATTCCCAACGGAGGCGCCCTGCGGCCTTGCCACGCCCAGATACGCCACCAGCGCGCTCGCCACCGCTCTTCGACGGTGTACTCGGGGCTCGGGGCTCGTGCCCGCCGCCGCCGTCGTCACCACCGCCACCGCCGTCGCGCAGCTTCTTTATAATGTAACATCTGCAAACAAGCACGTCATAAACACACCCCTAACGGCAAATACGACCGTTTATTTTCGCGTCTCGCTTGACACAGGCCCGTTTATTGGTACTCGGCCTGCGGCCTGTGTTTATTGGTACTCGGTATGACCGGCTCCGATAACCCAGCCGCGAGCGCGGACAGCGTTCGTTAGATAATTTTTGTGGTAGCAGGTCGATATCGCGACGAGCATGGGGGATATATAGTTGCGTCGTGCACGAATAGAATCCGCCGCTGATAAGATGAAATAAAATAACTTTGTTTAAGATTTTAAAGCGCAAAGTGCTCTTAATAACTAAATTTTGTTAGGTAATATTCTTGAATTGAATTGAGATATAAAAATATAAAATAAAATTCATTCAATTGATATTTTAAATACACATTCGAAATGCAAGTAGCTTGTTGTTTCGCGTCTGTCAATATATGCTGCCAAGAGGATATCACGCGCGGGACGATGGACATGACAGCCCGCGACGAGAGAGCAGAACCGTGTGTGTGCGCGCGCGAGCGCGGAGTCTGGCTCGTATATCCGGCGCGCGGAGGGAAGTCTCCCGAGGGTAGGTTTAAAACAAGGAGAGAGACTCGAAGAAGACGGGTGCCTCGTGAGGACTGACTCGGGTGCTTTGATTCGCCTCTCCTGCCTCGGCAATGCATCCAAGGCCGCCTCGAATCTGGACGCATAAACATGCCAAGGATCGTGGGACGTCACTCCCCACATAATAACAATAAGAATCCGTCGGCTCGGCTCCGTCCCGTCGCGCGTCACATCATGTCCTCTCGCTCCCTCGGGAGAGACAGCGCCACGAGATCCCACGTGATTACAGCCGCGGGAGCGTCTTCACAAATCACTCGGCCGATGCGGACTTCTCGAGGAGAGGAGAGTTGCGCGCTCCTTCCGCTCTCCTCCCCCTCGTCGACGTCCATCGACCTTCCCCTCTTCCCCTTCCTCCTTCCCCCCGTTCTCTCCTCCTCGCTGTTTGCCCCATCCCTCGCCGATATTCCCCCGCGTTCCCCCTTCGGCCCCCCACTCCCCCGCACGTTGGCCGCGTACCCCAACGTGCCCCCTTCCCAGGGGCGCACATACTCATCGCCCAGGTATACCGTTCGCGGTAGGCTTTCGATAGCCTTCCCGCATGTGTTCAACTTGCTAATAAGTTACATCCGGCAGTCTCCTTTCGCGTTCAACGAAACGCGCGACGCACCGGGACATGTCGAAAAGCGTGAGACCCGGGCCCCGTTCGCTAGTATACTCGCGGATAGGCACGACCGATGTTTCGAGCATCTCGAGTCAAATATTTATCACCTATTAGGCAAGTCGTTACATGCTTCCGTCAATTTTTAAATGTAGAATGCGTCCTAAGATAGATTTCGATGGGTTGCTCATATGTAATTGTTATGAAAATTGAAAATGTGTGAATCTGGCAAGTATATAGCTCGAATGTCCGGTTTTTTATGGTTGGCAGAATACCCGATTAAGTGACTTGTTGCAAAACGTTTACGTTTAAAATACCAATAAACAAATTTATAACAATGTACAATAGGTATACCATAATGTATGATACATGACAGAAATCTAACAAAGAAAATTATTGGAGTCATATGGTTGCCGGACGTTGCGTTAAATCGCGCAGTTGCTTCAATTATATCGCTGATAGGTATCGATTTTTCAATGCAGGTCGTAATCGTTGAAATCCGTTAAATCCGCCCCTGCCCCCTCTCGCAGCTCCTTCGCTTTAGCCGTCTCTTCGATCTTTAGCTCCATTAGACTCTTACACTCTCGTTCAGCGACGAGGTAGCCCAACGCTCAGCTATCCATGACATAAATCTATATTATACGCTATAGTCCCAACATTCACCGCACGCGTAGCACACAACTCGATGAGCACACTGAGTAAATGGATACTACTGACACATGTGCGAACAGTGTGCTAGTCATAAGATGGCAATAAAGGTGTAGAAAAATTAATTTAAAGAACGATAGAAGTTTATCTAATTGTAAATTAGAAACAGCAGCGGGGACTTATAAATTATATCTGTCAAATTGTATAATTTGACATATCAGTATCAATTTCTTCATTACAATGCTTGGACTTCCTATATATGTATAATTAGAGAGATTTAATTTTCAATTTCTTATCCAAATAACAAGTGTTTATGTGAATACATTACATAATTAATCTTATCGACTAATACGCATCCTAGTCATGTTGACAATGTCAAGTCTTTCGACTAGAAATTTTGAATAAACCTTAATAAAAAAAATGCGAATAATATTACTAATATTACTTTATCGACAGGAATCTTTCGCTTGATGGATCAAAATATTTCCAAATCCAAATCGCAATGTCCTTTTAAATCTATAAAATGCACATCAATCTATTTGTACATTAAACTGCAAGACCAAGAATGTGTCGGTGCGTAATAACGAGTCCTTCACTCGCTCGACGCTCGCCTTGTCCTCCTCGAGGATCTTGGCCGGGGAGACTTTCTTCCGTACGCGCACCACCAAGATCGCTCCCGCATAACACAGCGCGGCAGCGTTCGCCGGCGAGCAGCCAATTAAATAAATATTCGTTGACATCACGGTCGCGTCACTTCTACAAACTGCCCCCCTTGACATTCGGCCGAACGGAGGTAGTCACCCCCTACCTCCGCAGGAGTGATTCCCCTCTCACCATCTCCTCCTGCCTCCTCCTCGTGACTGGAGAACGCAAGATATACGATTTGGAATTTGCCACTGTTCGCCGCAAGTGAACCGCGCAAGTAAACTGCGCACACATTGCCCTTTCAATGCTGGAGCGCAGCGAAATATGTATCATGCAATTACGTTGTCCTATTACATTCACGTTACATCTAACTTGGACACGATCAATTATCATCAAGGAAAATTGGGTACAAACGTAACGTTACATTTTATATATAAACGTTGTTATAATAATGACGTAATATAAGATTCTTAGATTTGCAAAAACAGAAATAGTATTAGAAATTCTTCTTAAGAGATGATAATTGAGTTGAACAATACCGTAAAAAAGTAGATATATAACAATTAAAAAACAATCATAAAATTACACATAAATGCAATGCATCATTATTACTAGAAATTAACACAATGTTCTGTTCACGTATAATGTACTTCATTCAAAGGCACTCAGAGCTATATCACAAGAGCGTTGAAACGGAAGGAAAGCAGAAAGGCATGAGGAGATTTAGAGGTAAAATAAAGCGAGAGAAAGGAAGAAAGGAAAAAGCACGATAAACGTGGGCGTGCATTCGCGTGTATGCGTCCTCTCGTCCATAGGGCCCCTCTATGACGCGTTATCCCGAGGTGTCGAGGTATTCCCCCTCCGCCGCGCCGTTTCGGCCGCGACGGGGACCGAAAAGGGATCCAGCGAGAACAACCGAGATATATCGTCCCGCTGGCTGTTAATAAGACGAGACAATGCTCGGGGACCGTCTGCGACCGTGTGTTGCCGCCGGAAAGCTCTGGCGCGCGAGCGCGGACATAACGTTGTGTGCGCGGCCGGGATCTCACGGCCGTGTGCGTGCTCGGGAGAAGGCACGGGCGTTCATATGTTTATTAGCCGGACCCGGCATAAATAACGCAGCTATAAGGTATAAGAACGAGAAGAAAGGGTGGTAGGAGTACGGCGGGGTACGGGGAGGGCCCGGACTGGGCCGATCGAGGGGCTGGTGGGACAGCGCTCCGATGGTGAACGGAAGGGGGGAGAGAAGAGAAGAGGAGAGGCTGGCAGCGCGCGAGGACAGAGCGGACGAGCCTCGGTCCCGAAGATCGCCCGAGTAAATTGTCACACGCTCTCCTCTGTTCTGAGGAAACGGAGAATTGGGGTGGTGGTGCTGCGGTGCTTTCAGGAGGAGAGGGCAGCGGGGGCAGCGGGGGCAGAGGGTGGGAGAGAGGGGCTGAAGACGACGATCGGTCCATAAGAAAGAGGTGACGGAGGAGGATTGCGGGTGGAAAGAGATCCTATCCTAAAGTAGACTATGCAGAGAGACCGGAGCGGAAACAAGAGTGTGCGTGAACGAGAGAAAGAGAGAAAAAGAGAGAGAGAGAGAGAGAGAGAGAGAGAGAGAGAGAGAGAGAGAGAGAGAACGGCGGCAGAACGGATAGCATGATCGTTTCTTTTTTCACCCGCGAAGTCGAGACGGAGGAGATCGAGAACGGGGGAGACGGTGACGGGGGCGGGGGTGGCGGCGCGGGGTAGCGCCTGTGGGGAGTAAGGTGGACGGAGGGAAAGATGGACCGAGAGCTGGACCTACCTAATTTACCTCCCAGATAATGCGGCATAATTAAAGCAAAATGTAACGTCGCTGGCAATTAAAACAAATTTATGCGGCCGAGATCCGCGATCGGCCGACCCGGGTCCCTTTCTGCCAACCTTGAACGCGTTCTTACCTTCTCTCTTCCACATTACGACGAGATGCATTATTATTGTTATTACGGCTGCTGAATGTATCTTCGGCTCGATAATATCGAAGGCGAAATCTGAAGAGGACTTGAGTCCTGGTACTTGGATTATTTTAAAAAACTGGAATATCGGATATATCAGTAAGATCAGTACGTATGATTATATGTATCGTGTTTAAATTATTACATATGTATTTTTGTAAAGTATGTGAATGTATTATAAACACGTTATAGATGGCAATGATAAACACAAGTAAGAATATAAAAATGTATTGTAAAAAGCTTCGCAGTAAAAAATGGTTTATCTATTATTTATCGTAGTATTATTTAATATCTATTACCGTACTGTGCGATTTTAAAAGCTACATGCCGTTTTAATGTCTATAAATCAAGTGTTAATATGAAGGTAAAACAATAAAGATCGCAGCAAAAAAGAGGATAAAGAATCAGTTGAGCGAATTATATCTGATACTTGCTCGACTGAATAATACAGCTCGGGACATGAATCTTCATTAACGACGCAGATGTTCTTTAGCTTTACTACGTAAGATCTTCTAAGAGATACTTTCTTTCTTATGTAGAGCGTAATGGAATTACAATAAGACAACTGATCATACTGATGATAATACTTTAAGCAATGTATATACAATAATCAATCAATAACAATACATGACAATAATAATACATAAAAAGATCTGCAACTTGCACAATGTGTCATATAAAAAAATTAACTTATTTACGAAATACGAAAAATTTATATAGTGTATTAATATATTAACATCTTAAATTGCAAGTACTATACAACCGAATTAAATGATATAGCAGTAAATTACATCAACACAAAGCACTATGTCACAATATAATATACTTCTTTATAAATATTATGTTTAAATATTTTTTTCTTAAAGAAGTAAAGCATTATTATGAAGGCATAATTATTCCGCGAATAAAAAAAAAGCACGTCGATTGACAAGGCACTAACAAGAAGTGTTTATCACACGAAGGGAAACGGAGATCCCTCGTAATGCTCTTTGGGGAATCGAAAGTCTGCTACGTAACTATCGAAAAAGCTCACAAAGGAGGCGAACGAGCAAATCGAAGACGGGGTGAGAAACTGTTCGGAATTGTTCGTTATGCTTTTATGACGCCCAGGTTTTTCTCCTCCTCTCTCTTATTCGCGGACCCCAACGGCTACGCGCTTATAATCATCTTGTCAATTTAATGTTTTGCTGCATATGACGATCTCGGTCGACCTGGCTGCACCAGTCTCTCCATATACGTTGAGCGGTAACCTCCTTATATACGAATATAGGTGTAAAGCTATATACGTTATGCCAATCGAGGAGAATACACTAGGGAGCCGAACACGATCCACTTCTCGTAGCGAAATCGTATTTTCACGAGATCGCAATAATAATAAATACGGTTGCGCCGCAACGAATTGCAATTCAACGTTGACTGTGATACATTTCGTGGATAATTTTTGTCCTATTGTTATTTTGTTTCCTGATAAAACACTTCTGGCGTTGCTCGAATCTTTGAAAATTGACATAATAAATAGCGAAAAAATTCTGATAACATTACATTTTTTTTAAATATAAATTACAAACGGAACTGACTCGAATTCGATTAAAAAGTTCTAAAACGAGCGCGCACGAGTAATAATGTTAGTATAAAAAAAGAAATAGATTTAAAAGTTTGAAAGTGTGCACTTTTTTAAAAAAAGACAACTGTAACTTCAATACATTCATTTTTTGAATCGCCCGTAACGAAGCTCGATTCTGTTCCTTGTACCTCCTAAAAATTCCGAATCGCACGCCCCGGGTTCATTATCAACCACTCTCATCTCGCTCGTCCACGTAATTTAAATGAATACGACTTTTCCGCCGAGAGAAGCGTGCAAGGTATCCCTTTTTGTCTCCTCATCGATCGGTTCGCGATACCGGATGGTCGATCGGCAGAGAAGGAGCCGCTCAACATATAAATCCGATCCTTAATATTATTTCCAACATCAGGCTTCAACAATATCTATTATTCCCACCGTTGCCTTATTAGCCGGAACGGTGGAAGAGAAAAAGGCGATCGGTACTTTGTACACGAAATTCATGCGCAACGTGCCCTCGACGTTAAACGCGAATGGAAGAAAAAGAAGGAAAGAAGCAGTTCCGTCCCGGCGATGCCGCCGCGCGCTGACTGGATATATATCCGTAGATAAATTGACGTCAAATCGGATTTTATTGCGAGGGGGATGAGGGCGCGAGGGGAAGGAACGCGGGGAGAACCGGGAATATCCTGGACACGAAGAGGCGAAGAAAGGTGATAGAAAACAGGTCCGGTCTCGCCTCGAGCGAGGCACAACTATTTCGTGTTTTTCATCGGAGATCCGACGTGCCGCTATCGCTCCGCCATCTGCCTGACAAACCCGCGCCATCCTCATGAATACGTCATATCTATTCTTTTGCCACCGGAGCCATAAACCTGGGCCATCCCGCGACTCTCTCCCGTTCCTCCATCTTCCGTTTATTTTCTACCGATGCGAACTCCGCATCGGGACCCTGGAGTATTTCGAGTATGCCAGTTGTGCCCTGAGACTCAACGTATGGAAGTTCAACAAGACTTGAGGACTTGACGACGTCAATCTGTTTTAATTTGTTTTGGAAAAACTTTTAATTCTTCCGCTCTCCAATCGACTCTGATGAAAGTATTTATCACGCAGATAAGACGCTTGCGGCATAAAAATTCTATTGGGATTCCATACTATAGCTTCACTATAAGATGTAATATACATATACATACACATAATTCTAAATTATAAAGAAGAAGAAATATTTTTATATATAAAAAAAATTGTGACCAAAAGTCATTTTTTTTTAAACGACGTTTAACTTGTCATTTATAAATTTAACTATTCTTATGTTATGAACTCTGAAAAAAGTAAATACATTTATTCCATAAGTAAAATAACAGAAAGTTCAGGAATTAACGAATTACTTATTTCAAGCATAAAAATCTTATAGGTTTACAAAAATTGAGCAAACAATACATGTCTAATGATTAGGCGAAAATATTAATGCAGTATAACGCTAATAAGAGGACCGTAATACACTGCACGGATTAAAACGGTTCGGCGATTTCGCTGCCGCGAGAATCGGCGGAATCGCTTCATTTCCATCGAAATTAAGAGACGGAAACCTCGCGCTCTGCGCTCCTTTGGAAGCGGTCCACCAGCGGGTGAGGGGCACGTCGGAGAATGAACAAATCTAAATGAACGTGCCGGATGATAAAAGGACGTCCGCGAGTATACGCGCGTTTTTATCCGGCTGCGCCTCTGCAACCTAATTGAATGCAGCGCAATCTAAACGGCGTCAATTTGCTGATTCCCCTTCCGCTCTGAATGGCTTTAATGCCCCCGCGTACAGAGAGACAGAGAGACAGAGAGAGAGAGAGAGGGGGGGGAGTGAGATCGCCACCTGCTGCGGCGGATTTTCTGCGGTCTTTTAATGCCGCGATCATCGGGATTCGGCTCGGTCGAGTGTACTGGGTGCAAATCTTCGTGCAGGACTAAGGCAGGTGTCGGGAAGCGTACTTACAGGTACAGAATTGTTCGCGGGATACAAAACCACCGTCTACACGTGTTCTTTATTATAGCATTATGATAATAAAATGCGTTTTTTATTTTTTAATTTTTTTTAACATATTCGTTCGGGCGTTTATTTCGCGAAAGCTAAAAATAGTTTAGATTATCTATTACAGATATAGAATAAAAATAGTACGACAAATATATAAATATTTCTTTACTTTTGTTTAAAGAAATAATTAAAAAAAAACTGGCTCTATTAATAGTATATACATATATTCTTTTATGCACTCGGCAGAAATCATATTTCTAGAACATATTGAAAATTGTATTATGGATATTACTTGTGCGTGTGGCTAAAGGAATGATTTATACGCCCTTAAAACTACTCGGAAGTTTACATAGCTATGACAAAGAGAATATTCAGTAGGTATTCCTTAGCATACTTAACAATCGTTTATTACAATCTATTGTACGGTGCATTGTCGAGCAATCAACGTTGAACAGGTATAGGATATGCTAGGATGCAGTGTACGTGAGAAAACGCACAGGTATAAGTGTCCCGTGTTTGTGAAAGACGCGTGAGGCAGGTATCTACTAATCCTAGGAGGAAAAATGCTCACTGCAGGTGTCAGACCCGGCGCCGGCGCTTGTTCACGACGGACAACCGACCACCCTTTTCTCAGGCCTCAACCGCACATTATAGTCCCTAAGATCTTTACGCAAAAATTATGAGTCAGAGAGGACAATAAACCTACTCGAAACGGAAAAGAGAACGCACATTTTTATTTTAATGGCCCTCAAGAGGAATTGCGGTTTTACGGTTACAGTTTTTGAAGCGATGGCACGCTGGGTAGGTGATAAATAATAATGTGCAATAAGATATAGGATCAAAATTAATAGATTCACAAACAAGACATCCTTAACATTTATATCATTCACGTGTAACATTATTTAATTTGTGAGAATTTTTATATTTCTTTTTAATTGTTATTTGCATAAATAACTCTTTCATTTAAGCCTATTTTTAATGTGCAAGTAACTATTTTTTGAGAATATTATTTCCTGATATTCTTCAGTGTACAGATGTAGGCATACTACGAATATTGAGAAATTAACATAACGCTTGTAAGGAAGTTTGTAATTATAAAAGCATGAAGAAGTAGATTCAAGCAAATACAATTGAATTACAAATGAAACTCCGACTCATAAAAATTAAACTCCAGCACTTGACGCTTGAATGAGAGACATCCATTGCGGAAAAAAAATTATAAAAGAAATTGACTCTGACATACTTTTTATCGTTTAAAAAAAACGTAAATTATATAGAATACAGAGAATATATGAAATACATTCACCTTCCTAGAAACTATATAGTGACTGACGTTGACTGTACTTTAACCTTCACTATAAATTAATGCATTTGCTTCATGATTCTCTAGACTGCCGTTTTCGTTTTCTTTTTATCGCGCACACATATGGGGTTCTCCTGCTCAATTAATAATATTAAATTCATCACAAAAACGCTTTCAAGGTCCATATTTAGCTACGTCGGTTTGATTCAGATTCGACGATGAGCGATGCACAATGCGCGGTGTAAAAAATAGAGTTCCGTTCTAACTGGGGAAAATCAGCGATAATTAAAACGCTCCATCCGGAAGAATCCCACGCCGCTAGCTTATAGCTGTAGTCGAGCACAATGGAGGAACTCATGGCAGGGCCCATAGTCGACGCCTTATTCATACGAGAGGTAGTACGAACCGTTGCGGCATACCCCATCTCTCTGCTCGGTCTTGGGTCTTCTCGCCTTACCCCAATTTAACTCCCCACGCCCCCTCCGCTTTTCTACTTGCCCGCTTTACCGCAGCCTTTACCGTAGGAAGGTCCTTTCCTTCCGTCTCCCGCGTCTCTCTGAATCGTCCACGACCCACCTGTTCTCTCGCGTTTCTACGCTGCGTGATATGACAGGATGTGACTGAGCGTATCGAGAATTTCGAGTAAAACGACGTGAATCGCGTGCAGTTACGCTCAACGACATTTTCCGAAGTGGCATCTCTCTCTCTCTCTCTCTTTCTCTCGTGCATTTACAGTGACAATTATTGTCGACGGTTTTCAAACCGTCAATAATAAATATGTCAGCTAATTAGTTCATGTTGAACCTAATTGGTCGGTGTGCTCGTAATAAGATGATATCAAGGTGCTGACACCAGAAAGTTACGCTTTAGACTAGCAAGCTTTTTGTATTCCTAATGATAAAAAAAATGTTAAATAATTGGACAGCATCCTCCTCTCTCTCTCTTTCTCTCTCTCTCACTCTTTTTGCACGGACGTATCTGTTAAACGTGCTAACGAGCGTAACCAATCGGGACATTTTGCCTCGTTTAGATTGGATATAGCCAACTATTTTGAACCTATAATCAGCGTCTTCGCTTAATATGTGCAATTAGTAATTACATCAGCTGAATACGAATACCCGCTTGAGCGGGCTATATAGAAAGTCTCGATTGACAAGTAATTCGCGGGGCAGACACGGGCAGAAATGTCAACGCACTTGTTACGATCTTTCCTGCGCGCTTCGCTCGTCGTCCTGGCATATACAATCACCAGAACGACCGGATCGAGCGCAACGGTGGAATGAGAAAATAATTGGGCAGCATAAAACACACGATATCGTCGGCGCATCGGTGCGGTGCGGGGGGGTGGCGAGGGGTGGCGAGGGGCGGGGTGGTGCGGTACGCGGTGCGGCTCGTCGGCGGCGGTGGCGGCGGTGGCGGCGGTGGCGGCGGTGGTGGCGGAAACGCGCCAAGAGCGCCGTGGAAGCGCGCTAGAATATTCACGCTGAAACGCGGCATATAAAATCATAGAGACACGAGTGGCTCGCTATAATAATGCATAAGGAGGCGGGCACTCCTCCGGGACAGGCCACGCCTCGCGGTCCCGCGCCACCCGGTGGGGGGGGATATCGAGCATCCGCCGGAAGGGGAATAAGACAGAGAGAAAGACGGATCGCGCAGGTGGAGGAGGACGACGAGAGAAACGGAGCGATATACCGGAGCGAGGGGAAGCGAGCGACGAGCGACGCTACGCGACGCGACGCGACGCGCGCGCGGAGAGAGAGAGAGAGAGAGAGCACCCCCGCGAGAGAGGATTCCTCTCTCTCCCTTTTCGGGGATCATTCAATCACGCTTCGCCGCGCGCGCGAGCCGCCCTTTAGCCCTTATGATGATCCTGGAATTGCCGTCGCGGAATCGAGAAACAATATCGGAAAATCAAAACGCACCTTACCTTTTCTCTACTTATCTAAGGTATAAGCTCTCCAAAATCGAGCCCTCGTGTGCCACGGACGCCCGGGAGCCCGATACGTGTCGCATCGGCGCGAAACCGTCGATCCGGCGGTCCATCTTTCAAGGGAATACACGCGGGAACGATCGCGCGGAAGGTGCATGCGTGCGGCGTTATCCGGTATATGCGATAATACGCGTGGAAGTCGACTCGCTCTCGTGCACCAAGGGTGGATCTCCCTGTACTCGCGAATGCGGCGCATGGAGAGGGGGGTAGGGGGAAACGGGGGAGGGGGAGGACGCATCGCGAAGGAGGTTGCGCGCCCGCCGTCGGCGGTGCTGGAGTGGGGGGGAGCCGCGCGCGCGCGGGCGGGGTAGGGAGAGCATGGACGGCGAGCCGCGGCGGGGAGGGTGGCGGCGGCGGTTGGCGGGCACCGCGGTAGGGGACGAAAGCGCGCGCAGGGCATATCTCCTCTCTGCCCCTACCAGCACGGCCGCGTCTCTCCGACTCCGACGGCGGCGGAGAGGGGTGTCCGGTTGTCAGGCCCAGAGCTGGTCCGTCCGTCGTCCGGCCGACTCGAAGCATCGGAGCAGCGGATTTCGCGCGAGATATAGACTCATAAACACGCACGCGTACACGCGTACGCGGCTCGCACCCGCACACACATACATACGCACATACATACACACACATACACACCTACACCCACACACTGTGTACGGTATCGCACCCGCGAGCGCGCGCGCGCTCGCTCACGTCCGTCATCAGCCGGAGCCGGTCATCGCACACGTGTGTATCGCGAACAGTGTGGTGTGGGACACACATCGTGCGCACACGTCCACCACGGTTATTACCCGCGCGCGCGACGAGGCGGCTCTCTCACGTTCTTCCCGGTTACGCGTTTACGGTCGCGACACGGGCGTCTCTATACCTGCCGCGCGTCGGGAATGCCGCCGCCGGTCTCGCGTCGCCATACGGTCGCGATACGCCGGACGAGCCGACCCCGTTTCGAGCGGTAATCGAAACAGCGCGAGTAACCGGGTGTGTGTTGTGAGCGATCGTGGTCCGCGAGTACGCAACAGCTGCGAAAGAGAGAGAGATACGCGCCCAGCCAAACGGACAGCCGAGTGAGCCGAGAGACAACAACAATCGGGACAACGACTCGGAGCAGCGGAGAAGACTTTCGGAAGCGGAGCGCGAGAGAGGGAGGATAGGCGCGGGCCACGTGCGAGATCATCCAGCGAGAGAAGAAGCGTCAGCGTGTCTCAGTGTGTCAAGTCCCGTCTTCGGCGATCTCGCGGAGGGAAAAAAAAACATTTCGTCCCCGTCGCGCATCTCGCGGGGGATGGGTTAGGGGCGATCGGTGGCGTTAGCCTCTCATGGATTACTGGCCGAGTTGACACGCTCACCGGCCGGCGGGCAGGAGAGTCCAACTCTCTCTCTCCCCTTTGACGCGACGACCCGCGTATATGAAACGCTTCGCGAAGTGCTCCGCGTCGCTACGGTTCGCGGGGAGAGATGCGTCTCCCGTAAGTAGTTAGTGCCGATGGTGAGGTACGCGGGTAACGAACGTTGCGTCTTCTCAGCCTCGGTTGTCGCTGCGCGGGATTAGGGAGATAGAGACAGAGAAAGAAAAGTGTGTGAGCGAGAGAGAAAGAGAGAGAAAAGAGACAGAGGGAGACATGCGGTTCGCACCCTCGACGCTGCAGCGACGTCGTCAACCGCCGTTGTCCCGTCGACGACGTCTAGACTGACCACGCATTCGTCTGCTTTTCGTCGGGATCCCGAGGCGGAGGAGGCGGAGGAGGAAGAGGAGGAGGTGGAGGAGGAGGAGGATCCACGAGAACGAGTGCACCGGCACCGGCACCGGCGGCGGCGGTCGTTCGTACCGACCCGATCCAAACCGTCGGCGGACGACGACTGCCTCTTGGACGCACGGAGTGCGAAGAGCGACGAGGAGTGCGCGGCGGAACTGATTCAACCGAGTCGGAGGGATGTCACGGAGAAAGCAGGCCCGACCGAGTCGTGCTCATCTTGAGGAGGATCTTGTCCAGAGGCCTCTGTTGACCAATCCCATTGGAACTGTCGCGGGCAATATCCGTAAGTGACTCTTTTTCCCGAAGGATTAGTCCGGATAAGAGAGATTAGCCTCGTTCGGGATACGTTACAGTAGTTGCCTCCCCCTCCTCCCCCATGCTCAGGTTACGTCGAATTGCTTTTGAATATATTCGCGGACGATGGGAAGAAAGCGGATGAAACCGTAGACGCGACTGTTGGGAGAATTATATGGAAACGAGCTCTCTACGATATAAAATGATTTATCTTGAAAGAAACGTTTAGTATGTTGATACAGAATCTGCCGTACTTCGTTTCGCGATCGAAATATTAAGTTAAAGCTGAATTATCAAAATTATCAGAATTATTATAAATATATCATTCTAGCACTTGAAAATGGGCGAGACAATCGTGCGCCACTGTGCCCATAAAACGTTTCAGAACGCCAATGTATGATAAGAGTGATAAAATACTTATAAAATACAAAATAAAACTTCTGATAAAATATCTCCTATAAAATATAAGCGATAAAAACAATGCCCGGAAAAGTGCACGATGTATATAACGCGAATTTCTTACAATCATAAAAATTGCGTCTAGCCACATTAGTTGCTTTCCATTTACACTCAAGTGATCTGAGTCAGTTATGTGAGTATTTTATGCTCAGGTAAAATGTCATTTTGTATTTACCTGCTTATTTCGATGACAAAGCTATCGCATAATAATATACAGGTCCATAGCCTCACTTTTAATGTGAGTTTATTAGAGTCATTAAAGCACATGGTCTCGATTGTGGATAAAAACTCAGTTGAATCTCACTTGCCAACATGCAAAAAGAACGTCTATTTAACTTGAGTTATGACGTCATAAGTGAGAATTATCTGAGTTTTTGATGTAAATGGGAAGCAACTATTAATAACGTAACGTTAATAACATCCTTCTCGCAAAAGTTAAGTCCTTCTCCCTCTAAACCACGTAATACACAAGCTCGAAACAAACTGTTGAGCCAAAGAGTTATACGACTTACCCGGTACTTCGGAGCACAATAACGCGATAAGAAAGCGCGCCCCGGAGATGCGGTAACGGTTTACGATATACGGGCAGGCCCGAGGATGCTGCTGGAAACTAGTCCGATACACGTGAGAAAAACGGAGCGGCGATTACCCGCGGCCGCGTTTGACCATTTATCGCGTTTATCGACGCCATTGGCGGCATTTCGCGGTGGGAATCGCACAATTACGCGCGGCACGAGGACGATACGGAGAGGCTTATAGAGACACGCGGCGAGGGTTAAATTTCATAAATTAACGCCGTCGCGCGCGCGAGAGAGACGCGGCGAAGCCAGCGAGATATGAGATGCGAAAATCTATCCCGAGATTAATCCCAACGTTCCCCGTAATACAGTTGGCACGCTAAATGCACTGGAACCCGATTCACGCAAGCACTTTCCGTCGGACTGAAACGCGTCTGCCTCCTCTCGGGGATCCACCTCGATAAAACGGACCTGCCTCGGCGTAACATCAAAGCGAGCCTAAGAAACGGCCGATAAAACACTTCCATCTTGCTGCCCGATCCCTCCCCTCCGACCATAAGCTCCTCTCGCCGCATTTTCGAGTATACGCTTAAATCGCACGAGAATTACACTTTGCGCGAAGATCGCATCACGGGTTGTAATACATGACGCTTCGCATTTCGGTGATCTTTACACGGCATTAATCTCGCTAATAAACTTACGGTGTCTGCGAAACGTAATGTTAATTTCGAGCTTTATATCTGAATAATAAAATTGTGCCATAACGTACACGCGTGCCGCAACGTTAAACTAAGATTTTTAAGGCCAGTAAATATAATTTAAAAAAAAATAAATATAAATAAAAATTGGTAAATGTCAAGAACAAAATTTAAAATTGCTTGCGCAAATCTCGTGTATCTCCAAACGTCTACATAGATTGACTGTCAAACATGGAAAATTTAAGGCGCGGCGCTTTTTATCTGAGACTATAAACTTTATCGGAGATATTTACATTTTTTCCCATTAAACATAACCAGAACTTCTTCGATCGTGGGGAAGAGCGAGGGAAGGGGGAATAAGAACACGTTACTATAAACCGCTCGGTTTTACTGAATCCACGTACCTGACATCCGTGTATCCATTTGGTACATGTACCATTCGCAGACATCACGTCTAAACAGGAAACGTTTAATGCTGGACACGGCTTAACCTGGCCGATAAAAACGGATATTTCGTAGAGGAGCCCTGGAAAATATTTTTCAGAACGATATCTCTCTCGTAGAGGAATACGTGTGGAAAATGTATCGGCGGTCGCGTGACGAATGAAATTTCAATAACGCCTCCCCTGCATATCGGGTGGCGCCGTACGGATGGTCTTAATTTGCCCAACTTTTTCAATTGTAAGTTTCCGCACAGTTCCGCACCCCGCTGTTGTACTCTCTGAATAGTTGGAACATCTCGAAAACAACATAAAGCGCGTCTCATTCCTGGCGCGTGTACGTGACAGGTCGGTTTCTTGCTGAGTCAGAAGCAAAATCGAAAATGTCTGGTGGATACCGCGGTAACGATAAGTCTAACCGTGTTACCAAAGTTTATCTAAATAATGCGCTAATTACAATTCGTCATATTCGTCGAGTTTCTCTGACAGATTCGTCTTTCGATGTAACGGGAAGATTTGATAAGAGCTTATCGAAATAGCTTATCAAATGTCATAATTTATTTTTATCGCGCAACACACGTCGGTATGTTTATTTAGTTACCTATCTACATTTTTCTAGATTGCAATAATTAATTGAATTATCATCAGTATATGATATTGCGGACATTAATTGAAAATAATATTGATAAGTAAAGAAATATTCATCAACTTTACCGATTGCCCAAGTTTTTCTACATCACGCGATACGAAAATGAAACATTAATTATGACAAGCAGATGGAATGATGTTTGGTGCAGCCTGTTTCATAAAATAATTACATTATGTTCTCTCCTGATAAAAATTTGACAAAAAAAACTTTCTGGAGAGGAGGCTTAAAATTAGAGGATACATATTTCTTTACTTTATACGAAAGTATTTTTTAAATTTTGTATTACTATGTTAAATAGAACGTCTTATTATGTCTGTTATTGCCAGTATTCACAAGTGTTTTTTTATCTTATACATTATAGATACAGTCATAAGTAAAATAATGACATTAATTATATTTAATATATTTATCGGATTTTACAATAATAAATCATATATATATCGTCAATAATAAATAAAATTATCGGTCAATGCTTGACCGTTTGGCGACTGACAGTAATGTTATACTAATGATATTTAATATCATTACGTATCATAATCGAGCATAGATCATTTCCTGATCAAGACTCGGAAATTACCGTTTCTTACGGTCGGCCTTCGCGTTCAAAGAGACATAACGAACATTCATGAATCATAAGCATGAAACGCAGTATTCACAAATCAATTTACATTTCTTTCGCTGTTATCTTAATGTTATACATACTACGAAAATATGAGCGACCATCCGATGTATCAACGGGTCGTTGTATTAAACAGATAAAGCGATTAATATATCGAGACAAAGTTACGGTAGGTGTAATAAGTATTTATCATAGCGATCAATTTCAATAAGAACTGTATCTCGTCTGTTTATTTAATATTTCATAAAACAAATAATTCTACGTGTTTCTAAAGATATCTCTAGAATAAATATTAAACAAGACTATGCCTTTTTATGAAAATATGTATTAAGAATTCAGAAATTGATAGAAACAGACGTATGATAAGAATGCATATCTCTCTCTCTCTCTCTCTCTCTCTCTCTCTCTCTCTCAGTTTTTATTTCATAAGATATAAATACAACATGAAGACAATGTAAATAAATTATATCAGTTTATTTGAAAATATTTTCAAGAGAAATAGTGCTCGAAACTAAATCATTATTAATCATTGTCACGAAACGGTGCAAAGACAACAAAAGAAAGAAAAATTTTATTTCAAATTTAGGCTATTGCAAAATACTCAATGAAATTTCTCGCATTGTTGACGGACCACAATCTATGATTTATACATTTGTTATTTGTAAATTATTCCCATTTATGTAGGTATACCGCTATACGTAATAAAATATACGTAATGTGACGTTAAATACATTAAAATGTGCAATTAAAATAATAGTAGAAGCTTCTCTAACCCGCCGTACACATTTTCCGGTAAAAGAGGGAGGGGAAATTATTAGAAATGATATTTTATCGCAAAGTAATATCGAAGAAAGCGGAGATATCTGGCCGTACGTTACGATCGTTTGGGAATTGGACGAAGCTTAAGGATATTGGAGTAGCGCCAAAGCTCGCGCTCGGACAGATAGGATTATATATCGTTCACAGGTGTATAAAAATTACGCGGATTACGCGGCGTGTTCGCATGTACGACGTGTCATTTCTCATGCCGGAGGGAATGTTCTAATACAGCGATCTGTCTTTTCGGGAATCGTCAAGGGTAGTGCGTTTTGAAAGCCGTTTTCCCTTTAAGCTGTCAGTGGGATATGCTGACGTGAAAAAGATCGTTGACAGACGAATAGAGAAGTTTCGTTGTGTGTGTCCGTCATGAGGACGGGCGGAGGAGCGAACGGGAAGCTGTCTGCCGGCGTCGGACGGCGGCTAATGTGTGACAAGTAACTAAGAACCGTCTAACCGTCTGACTTGCACTGACTGCATATTAATAGATCCTAATACGCGCGCTCGCGCATTGCTCTTAAGCCCGGCATCATTATGTCAGCCGTTTGTCCCCCGAAATTATTAAGACCCATCCGCACGGTGCTTGCATTCCGCGAGCGTTCGGGACAATGCGATTCCGACGACGCGCGATTTCGATACGCGCGAATTAATTCTCCAAAATATCAATAAGGTACTAATGGAACGGGTCCATCTGCCGCGCGAATTTATCATCTCCACGGGACAGCTGCCGCTACTTACAGCTTGTCACGAATGTAAATGAAAATATGTCCGCGTTGAAATACGCGTTTCATATTCGTCATCCGCGTATAGATTTGACAAATTGCACCGAGAGCGGCGGCTAAGGGCGTCTCTGCCGTCGCGCGTCGGTTAATTATCTCAAATGTTGCGGGGAAACGCTTTATCGGTCGCCGTACTCGTCTTCGCCCCATCGCGCTTTCTTAGCTGTCTAAGAATGGACAATACGTAAACATCGAACAGTGTTTTGACATAGAAGAATTGGTTCATTGAAATAGCATTTATGACTATTTATTGCTGCGCTGCTTAACATGTATATCTTTGACGTATATAGAGATAACATCGTGCCTTTCAATGAGGACATATCTGTATACATTATCACGATAGCGCAAATACAAATAGATATAGATAAAATGTTTAAAATTGCACGCTTCGTTGAAAACATTTTTTGCATTTCCGTTGATATGGAAACATTGGGAACACCAACTACGTGCGGTTATTATAAGCGTCGGCTACTACTTATCACTATTCTTGCAAATTGAGCGTTGTGAAACATTAAACTTTCGACACAGAGACACCGACATGAGAGAAGAAAGCCGAAATGAGAGAAGCGCTAAGATAGCACGATTGAGACCAGTAGAAAAAAAAATGAGCGTGAACGATATAAAAATGCCAAAGTTACAGAAAAAAATATGAAGAAAGAATGTTTGGAGCGTTATCGCTTGACCGTTTTCATATATGAATATTTAGGAACGAATATCTACAATGTTACACAATGTATCAGTACAAGGAGACACGGTTATCATGCTTTAACAGTTTTGCTTATTATTAATCGCTCGCTGTTTTTATTAGCTTGTCTTCAAACTGATAACTCACATGAATGAATTATAACTTGTTTACCGAAGTTTACAAATAAATGTTACTTACGTATGCAGCCGAAATCATAGAATCGGGAATGAGCTCAACACGCGCATGCCAAATAATCGCTCATAAATATTTGTCCGCTTTCGTGAAAGTGCGTTACACGCTGCATTTCCGGCAGCTAAATAAATAATTATCTATTGTTTGAGCGTTGTTTGCACAACAAGGTAAAAATCAAGAATTCGAGAATGATTTCCAGAGAGTGGCATAGAAAAGCGGACGTAATGAGTTACCGTGTCTCTCTTCTGTTGCCACTGTGAATATTTTCGGTCGGCATCCCGTGCATGCACGGAATTGCGTGAGCGTCTGACATATCTATTTAAACGCGTGTTTTAAAAACAATGTTAATAGCGGAAGACGTATTGATAGCGTATGATAGAAACGCATGGATCTTCGTTGCGCCTATCAAATTCCGATATACTAATTATGATTTCGGCCGCTATATTTAGAATTATTTAAAAATATCCCTGAAACCCGATAGATCACGGTAAATGCCTCAATTATATACTGAAAAAAATGAGACACAGCACGGGCATTGGGTAAAAAAAAAACTGGTAGAAATACGTTGCACTCAGGAATACAAAAGTATAAAAATACTTAGACGTGTGTGTGCGATTTAAAATAAAAATCTTTTTCTCGCATATATTATTGTAACTTTATATTAGCAAATATATTGTACATCCTTGTGCAAACGTCGAGGTCGATATTTTTTCAGAAAATAACAAAACAATTGGAGCAGAAAGAAGATGTATGACGAAACGTGAATAGAGACACATATCTCATTCTAACAAAATTATCTTTGCTGTCATTGAGTTGAATCACTGTCATTCTCTTATTCGTCTGCTACTCTATTTGCGTACTCGTAGTATGATTAAGTACTTTTGGCACAACTCTCTAAGTATGTAACTCACATTATGCCCAAGCAAAAGGTGCACGGTATGAAAATTAAGATCTCAGAAATGCTGACTACCACCCTTCAGTAAAATAAAACACACATATATGAAATAGAATAATAAAATCCAGAAAAAGAAGCCAGTTAGCTATTTCCTTCTATTTTTTTAAATATAATAACTTAATCAAATACTTTTGATTTTAAGTAATCAACTGACGCATACGTATCGATAAATTCGAAAGTAAGATGGAAAATGAGACAGAGTATCGTGAAAGGGTTTAAGAATTCTGCCGCGGAGAATGGCGAGAAAGAGAGAGCGAGAGGGAAGAATCTGGGGAAAAAAAGTATAGTTGCTGACTTACCGGTTTCTTGCCCTTTGTCGTGCGTGAATATTTTTGGTCGACATCGCGTGGATGCGGGGAAACGCGTGGGTGTCTGCGACTGTCCCGTCTGCCAACCCCAATCTATTAGACATCTTAGTGTACGTGCGCGTGTTTCTCACGCACACGTGATCCCACATGCACGCGTGCGTGCATTCGGCCCGGGCTCCCCTTTTTGCTCTCTTCGCCTTCTTCTGCCGCCGACGATCAGTAGAAAAAAGGAGGAGCGTCCGCGAGAGACAATGCCGATGCTCGTTCTCTCCGTAGAATCTCGAGAAGCGAATGACCGGGGTGTACTTGAAAAATTGATCGCGAGTTTGGCCCGACACTGGACGTTCGAAATGTCGTCTTCTCATTCGGAGACGAAGCGGGGAAGACGGGCGGGAGTAAAAAGAAGGAGAGAGGATCAAAATCTCATCGCGACGGCTATTGAGATTTGAGGCTCGTCATTCGCAATCTGCCGATTTTATGGGAACTATCATTAAGCTATTATTATAAAAATATAAGTTCTAATATTGTATCTTGATTTTGCTTAAATATATCTTAGATCGTAGATATTAATCGACACGTCATAAGATGTATAGGCAATAAAATAAATAATAAAAAAATAAATATAACAATCCAATATACGGAGCAACATATTTATACACACATATAATAAAGCTGTCAACAAAATATCTTTTTTCACTCAGGGTTGAACTGTAATATAAGTAGATTGAAATTTTTACGTTGATATATCGGCACAGTGTTTTATGCCAATCGTCGTAGAGTCGATTTCGCGGCTGACAAAGTATAGCGAGGCTGGTTGCTGGCACGGCCGCGGCGCGGCGGCGGTGGAACGTACTTTGCCCCGGAGTGGCCGGATCCGAGTGGAAGGTGAAACGCGCGCGGCGGCGAAGCCGCGATTCGAATTCCGCGCGGCAGTAAGGCGGCACCTTGCATGTTACCGACGAGCCCTCGCCCCTCGCGCGTTGAACAATTACCGCGCAATATTATTTATATTGATGCCCCGCATCGCGCGCGCGTTTCGTCATTCCGTTTCTTCCATCGGCAGCGTTATGTCACGGGCCTGTATGGTCGTTCTCTTCCTCTGGCGACCGACCCGGTGCAACTCCACGCGATCCGATCCGATCCGGTCCGGTCCGCGCGCCCTTGCCGCACGGATCGGGCCGGTCTGTACAGCGGCGCGGTGGGCGCTTCTTTTGCGCGTCCTTCGCGCAAAACCCCGGTGAGCATTCCTTCGCGGAAGAGGCGAAGGTCGCCAATTATCGAGTGGCGAGCCGCGAAGGCGGCTTAATGCGATCCCCTATGACGGGTCATATTCGGGCCCCCTTTTTGCTCCTTGCCGGTGAACGATGCCGGGCGACGATTCCACGTTGGCGTCAAAGAGCACCGACCGCTGGGCTGCGTAAATCCCACTACCGACGCGTTCGTCTCGACGTCTCTCATCTCTCTCCTCCGTTTTCCACCCGGCTCTCTTCGCCCTGAACTTATCTCTCTCGCTCTCTCTCTCTCTCTCTCTCTCTCTCTCCTTCCTCCTTCTCCTTCTACCGGATCTCCTCCTCTGCTCCTTTCTTCTTCTCACCGGGATATCATCGTTCTTCTCTCACGGTTCGTACCGTACCGGACCTCGTGAGATCTGAAGAGAGATCGGATCCAGGTGACCGGCGCGCGTCGTAACCGTAATTCCTCAAAAAAGATTCCGATGCTCGCCTTCTTTCCTCAACGCGGTTATCCTTCGTTCCCTTCCTTTTCCCGTCTCTTTCCCTCTTTCTCCGTCTTTCCTTTTTTTGCGTTCTCGTCGCATTGATACGAACTGTCAGCTTGCGTCCAAGACGGGTTTCAGATGGACGGGTAGAGATTTTCACGAACAAATTGATCGGGATGAGACCGGAACAGTATCTGGCCAGTCACCATTAAACGAGCGTCTACGATGAGGACGCGGCGGGCTCTCGAGAAATCCTCACTTTCTTGGACTTTCTCGCGCGTAACGATCGAGATCGAATTAGCGATCTCGTAACTGCGACACCGGGCGGAAATCTCGCATAGCGTTACTTGCGTATAGCGGTGTATAAAGGTGACAAATATTTATCGTGCACCTTAGACTCGTGCAAATTTATTGCGTACAACACGTCGATGTATTAAGACAAATCAACCTACCGTTACGTGTGTGGGTTTGCATTATTATTAATACATTAATGTAGGCGGGTGTGTGTATTTGTATTTTTATGATAAATACTTAAACTAAGTGTACGTTAACGCGACTCTTATATGATATTTGTCTCATATATAATCACAACGCAGTAGCTAAATTTATGGATGACTCAAAGCAGCTCGGATGATTCTGGAATGTCCACCATAAACTACGAAATATAATTATTTCAGTATTTTCGAACTGTTATACCGTGTGACTGACCCTGAATCGATAGAACGATTTATACTATATTGATCGCATTGATCCGAGCCGAAAGGTTTCAAGGACAACGAACGGCGGCTGGTTATTAAGAATTACGGCTGGGTGATGTGAATTATTCATAAAATACAACAAGTCTGACGAGGACGGACGAAATTTTAAAACGACGCAGGTGACATGTCGCCTTGAACTTATGGGCAGGACGAATAATTTCGGCGTGCCGTTATATAATAATTCGCGCAATTCGAATTAACGTTAAAAATCCGTTTATTGCCGCGCAAGACAATAGTATATTCGCGTTCAAAGTATATCGCTTCCCGACATGGTAGTAAGAAACGGTGTGTAATTTATGATAACGAGGCGTGAATTATTAATACTCAAAACTGATTAGCCTTGTAGAAAAGCATATGATCGAGGGCGTTTTGCTGACTTTATATAAAAGTTTAATGCGTGTCGGATAATCTGCGGTTTCTTATTAAATTATGAAACGTAATGTGAAAAAAGTAGAGGCATCGAGAACTCGCGCGGTAAGGAAAAAGAAATTTAACGTCGAAGAGATCCGAAGAGAGAAGTCCGAAGCCAGAGAAAAGTATGGAGGTGTGATCGACTGTTGAAAAATTAATTCGATCCCTTCTGATTATTCACCGCGGGAGTAGTGTAGGTTATTCTGCAAGTTAATAGTATCTAAAGTCTAGCTAATTAGTTTCCTGCTATTTTACATTTTTCACAAGTACCTACATTTTGAAAAAAAAAAATCCTTGTTATATAACTGATTTTACCAAACGCGATTATATACAATTTTCTTTTTTTTTTTTTTTTGCAAGGTTTGCAAGGTATTTTATTCCTTCTGGTAACGAGTTATTCAAAGGCATTAATTCACGAGTGAAAGATGGAGAAATATTGTCCGATGCGTGAGCGGAAACGTTCATTCTCGATTGCATGCGGGTCTGTCCTCCGAGCGAGCAAAAAGAAACTCTCGTCTACCTCCAGAAGGTGGAATATCGAGATGTGGCGACGCGCGACGGGCACGTAATGCGGCCAAGAATTCGGCCAATATTTTAAACGAGCACTCATATATATATCGGCATTCGCGGCTAATCGCGTTTTTGCATCCCGACGCTCGATGTCGTCGACGCTTTCGCGCGCGATTTTCATCGCTTTGTCCGTCGTCAAAGGATTGGCGATCAGGATTAAGTACTCACACAATCAACAATTATTACTATATACCATCGATATAATTTCGCTTTTGCCTGACACATCTCACTTAATTAATTAAGAATATATATCTGGAACGAAAGAGTTCGCTTATTTATTATAGCTTATTTATAACGTGAGAATCGTTTACTGAGCTGGACATTTTCTGATTTTCCCAGAGTGATTCTGCCGACTGTGTCTTTCTCTTTCGACATATTCTCGTTTTTCAGGGAAACATTAATTACTTTTAAAACAGTTAACTTCCAGGAAATAATGTACAGTTTAATGCATAATGTAGTGGATAGGACGACGTTATTGAAAAGATTGTGCACTCGGGTGAAGACGGCAATGATCTATTAATCATTCGAATTATAAAATAAATGATATAATCTTATTTTTTTTATACCTGGATATTATTATCATACATAATAAGGTGGTATCTCTTTCGTCTGTTAATGTAGAAATATCATGCAATTATAGTATATTATAATGTTATTTGCATACTTTTGATGTGTACTATCACAATAATGATGAAAAAAATGGTAAATATCGCAGACGTGAATAAACACGCATAACATTGCCATAAATTATGGAGCCCGCTGCTGCTTCGCGCGTAGCCTTAACATTACCTAACCTACCTCAAGACATAGTATCTTCGGATCTAGTCGCATCACATTACGGAGAAAATTACGTCATGCAAAATATTCCTGTATTTAATTGCTGCGTATCGCGTAACATCGAATCGTCCCGATGCGAGATGCTGCCTTAATAAAATATACTTTACGAACAGGACAGGAATTACCGCGCGCGGCTGTCGCTAATTCCAAAACTCTGCGCTCGTACGTAACGAGAAACAGCATTCTCGGATCGAAGCTTGAATAGCCGTGGAACAACTATTCCCGTAAATACCGTAAGTTAAATCAACGACTATAATTTAGTCGTGCTTTTTACAGTAGGAGAATTGTTGGGGAATACTACAAATAATCTTCCCAACAATTTAATTTCACCGCGTCTCTCATTTTCGGGGCAGAGGGGGGGATACATTCTCTCATATATTTCTGGCTGACATGTCTCGTAGTAATTTATGTTATAAATAAATTATTTATAGTAATTATATTATAAATGAAGCTGTTGAACTCCTATTCAGTTAGTCTTTACAAATTATTTTCCCTTTTTCGTACAAATTGGAGACGATCAAGCTCATTGTAATACATTATACATTACATGATTTTTTTTACTAACAGAACAACAAAGCGTACAATATACGCAAATAGACGCAATATTCAAAATTATATATATTACATGAAATTATTTAGATTTATAGATGTATTTTTAAACAAAAATCCGGACGTTAATTGTTATACAACTTAAATGCTCATACAAAATGCATATATCTCGATTAAATCTGCTTATGGCATTATGTATAGTATCACGCAGTAAGTTGATACGCCTGGGATTATGGAAGCTACGAACTGCTATTCTAATCTACCATTCTTTTTCGTTAAACGCAATTCCCCGCCCATCCAATGAGATTCCTCATCATAACTCTCATTCAGAAATTGTATTCAGTAATTATGTGCGAAATCTGATATCTGTGTTTATAATCGCGCGCAATTCTACAAATAAATAAATTGTACGGTTAAAAAAAAATGTATTCACTCTTAATCACATCTTCTTAATTATTTGTATTTTACGTTGAAACGCAGAACATTTTCTTTTCTCTATTCTTACTTTCATAAATATACATAAGATATATATGCATATTTAAATCTAATTATAAACTTGATCCTTGAAGATATTTATATTTGGCACGGATCTTTTTGATCAGTCATGATTTTTTTAAGTCGTTTCTTTATCGGTTTAATACGTTACACAATAATATTTCGAATGCTAAGCTATAAAATTCAACCAGATAGAGAAACCAACTTTGTACATCGTTTATTGGCATAGATGAGGGGCAAGGCGCCCAATTGAATCGCTGCCAAATTAAATCCTGATTGTACAGAGAATAGAACTTCAAATTTTTGCTTAATAACGAACAGTTTATTATTAGATATATCATCTCCGTAAATTTTATAGATATATTTATGTAAACTCTATTTTCTCAAGTTATATATATCAACTTTTATTATATTTTCTAGAAATCTTATCACACATATACTATAGTTATAAAATCAATTAAGAAGATTAACAAATGAAGAATCGTACGTTACAAAAACCATTACTATGTACATACTAGTTAATTTTTTATAACTTTATTATCATGATAATATATGCATACAACAGATAGAAAGTAACTGATTATTATACAGTTAATGTAAAGTAACGGATTCTTATACAGTTAATGTCTGCAGAATATAATAAGAATCTGTACATAATGCAATTAGGCAAAAATTAACACGTAGCACGTATAATCGTTGAACGAATAAATGATCAAGGTCACGGCTGACAGGATTTGATCGAAGTTAATACATGAAAGGCGCGAAACGGGGTGAAAGGTAGGGATGATGATTATGACGTCCGCCAGTTGGATTAATTCGGATGCGAAGAAGGTTGAGTGGATAGCTTCGGGGGGGGGGGGGGGGGAAACAGAGGGTAGATGTAGGAGAGACACGCACCCGGGGTGTCGATTGCGGAGCGGGTGACTGAAATTGGCCGCGTCTGACTACTGCCATTCGTAAAATGTGCGTCGAAGCGACGACACATCAAAAGCCGCCGTTTAAGAGGGTCATATTATTTGGCCGCGCGCGAGCGGGAGCGAAAGGGTTATCAGCCGTCATCACCGTCGTGAGCGCGGGCAACGCTACCGAAAATGCGAGGATACCCTATTTACTTAACAACCAACACCGTACCGAAACCCAAGCGGCCCCGCGGGCTTATTGCCAACCGACGCCTCCTCTCGTCACTTCTTCCATGTACACACTATGTGCCCATTATGTACAACCGCTATATGTATCTCCTTGGGTTCTCGTGAGAACTTAATCGCCAGCGGTGGCACGCGCCGCAACGGTACGTCGCGGCGTCGACATCACCGAAACCCCTCTCCTCCTCCCCCCCCCCCTCGCTATTTCAGATAATAAAGCATTGTTGAATTTTCGCAAAATTGCGAAACTGTCATTATTGTTTTAGATATACTAACACTTGTGTAGAATCCAATAAAAAAAATGTATTCGATGATAAATTGTTATTTTTTATTGTTGTGCAAAAAAGAGTGGAACAGAGATTTATAATGAAATAATTGATTGGGAAACAATGATTGGGGAAATTGCTTAAAGTATTACGTTAGTTTTATTATTGTAATAAAATTATGTAACGTCGGGGATTCTCTTTTTGTTGGATGCTGTATTTTGTACAAAAATCTCTACTCCCCTAATTCCAGGAGAACAATAAAAATGTTTTATTTTCCGCTCGAGGCCCATAATCACCCGTCACCACCGGAAGGCGCGGTACGACCGAACTGTGGGAATGATTCCATCGATCGTAACGTAACGCTGCCCAGCCCGTAATACGCGCATTAAAAAAGAGACACGCGAAATGAGAAGTAGGAAGCGGAGGGAGATAGAGTGATAATAGAGAGAGAGAGAAGAGCAGAACGGGAACGTATATTGACACAATGCTCGTATTCCAATATGTCCAAATGTTTCCGCTCGGTCGCATCGCGAACGCTATGCGGGGAGGCCGGGAAGCGGATATCGCGAAATAATGACAATCGGCGTCGCACACACAATGGCGTAGAGAGACGCGGCCGTGTTATAGCCGCCGCCGCCGCAACAGCGACAACGCCTGGAGGCTGATGAGCGGCTAATGGGGGACTTCCCCTCACCGATGCGCCACCGATGCGATGTGCATCGGTGTTTTGTCATCAGCATTTACCGTTACGTTATGATCGGCTCTGCCGGATCAGGTCGCGCAAGAGTATGCGTGTATGTGCGTGTGCGGGAGCGCGTAGCGAGATGGCACGGGGGGTTGGAAGGTGAGAGGAGGAGAGAGAGAGAGAGAGACCGGGACACTCTTCTTGTACGGAGATCGGGGCGGGTGTCCCGTTTTCCGGGTGACTTGGCTAAACGGGATCGCATTAGCACATAGTTGCCCCCTTCGACGCGATGGGAGATTAGCATCTCGAATTTTTCTCCCCCTCCCCTGCTCTCCGCTCCGCTCCGCCCCTCTACACACGTCCTTCTCAGTCGCGTCTCGCTCGTGCTTCGCTTGCAAACGCTCGCGAAAAAAACGGCCTGTTTCTTTTTTTCTTGGCCACACGACAGCAAACGGAGCGCGGGCTCGTCTCGTATAACAATACTCGCTCGAATGCCGGGGAGTCTGCAATGAGGAAAAACGAGGTGGCTCTTTCCCTCTTGACAGCTCGTGAATTCGCGATTGTGACTGCCAGCATTCGCGATTCGTTTTGAATTTTATTTTAATATCGCGTGATTTCGAGGAGAGAGACGTTGCAATTTTAAAACGTACTATATGTTTCAATCAGATATAGAAATCGATGCGTTAAATCTTAATGACATTTCAAAAATTAGATTTAGACCTTACTATTTAAATAAACAAGTTTCATTTTTGGTTGTTGAATGTATAAATCGATGTTTCTCGTTTATGTATATTTTTATAATTGTATTTAAAAATACATCAAGTTTAAAATATGATAATTTATACGTGTATAATCTTATAATTCTAATTGTAATTTATATAATAACGTCAAAGTACCCGAAAAGCCATAATAATAATGTTCAAATCACAAGAGTACATTATTATTAAATTCGTAGTGTCAAATTATATACTCAATTTGAGTCATTTTGAACCGTTCCTGTAGGTCGCCACTCTGCTCCTACTCAATATATCGTTAATTTAACTAATACAATGTTAATTTAACTAAACCAAAGATGTTAAAATAATAAATGGACACACGTGATAGTTAAAAGTAACAAAATGTTATTTAATCAAGGTACTGGTTTAAATTTCATCTCTTAATATTTAATTATAAGTGTTATACTGTAATATGCTTTTTGTTTAATACGATTAAAATATATTTTATTAACAAGTAATTCGCGATAGTAGCTTTACAATAGTTTTTCGAATAAAAATAGATTAATTGAGCTTTGGTGCTGCAGTTAAAATTTAGCTTGACAAATTTTGCGATAGGAGCTACAACAAATGACGGTTATCGAAGCATCACCAGAGAGTATCGTTCTACGCGATTTTCGAATATTCAGTATATTCCGTATAAGTACCGTGTGTCGCTGAATTATACATTAGAGACTTACATAAACCATGTACAGGGCCTTTCCCGGTCCACATTGTACAAATATTCGGAAATTCGTCAGATGTTTCACGCTGGGCTTTTCATGCTACGCAAAAACGGAACGGAGCGCGACCGCGCTTTGTGCCGCGCCACGTTTCCCTCTGAATTTTCGGACACCGGTGGCGGCACACGTTTTCGTCGACGTTTTATCGTTGGCTTTTACCGAACAACTCCCGTTTCTATCGTTGATCTTCTTTAACGAATCAAAAGTTTTTGTCAGAGCATTAAGTCGGCGGGGCCAATTATCGGAGCCGTCGAGTACCGCTGCGCTGCCCTACTAATTGAAGACCGTCGAAACTATTTCGTGGGAATCTATAAAAACGCCGACTTCATCTCGAAAATTAAGTTTCTAATGTAACCCGTTATATATACTCGTGCACAGAGCGTTGCTCTTTAAATGCTTTTTACTAAGTAATGGGAAATGTTCCAGGGGGCTTGGCCTATTCAATTCTGACTTCGCGAGTCAGCAATTCTCTCCGAAAAGTTCGTCGAAAGCTGCGGAAACGACCGAGACAGAGATAATATATCTCGATTCTGGGACTACTTAAAAAAATATCAGTCGCTTGTTGAAAAATTACATTTGCAAATTAGAAGACACGACAAAAAAAATAAATATACATTAGGCAATTATAATATTAAATATATACATTTAATTTGAATATACATTAAATATACAATTACTCAATTATAAAATGAATGCTGTATAGATATAACTATCGTTAGAGCTTCTTGAAAAATGACGAGTCGAAGTATTGTAAGGCATTATCGATATACGCAGCGTAGCGATGACAATGGGAGAGGCGCGCCATGGGAGACCATAGAAATGGAGCCCCGAAACCCAACACTTTTAAGAAACATCGCCGGTATCGTTGACGGCGAGAGAGGAGCGTGCGCGCGCGCGGATAGATACTGCCGGCGAATAGAACCGGCACGGGCTTGGAAGAAATCATTCGTGATAGGGCTTCCGCGGCATTAGCGCATCAAAGGATTGGATTTTCGGATACCTATACTACGTACAAGGACGGTCGACCGGCCGCGGCCGGGCCCTCCTACCTCCCTCCTCCGTGCGACGAAGGAGCAGCCAGGCAGCAACCCCTACGAGGCAGGCAGGGATCTCGTCCCTCGATGCGCGCACCGCTGATGTGCTCGTTAGCATATCATACGTGTAGCATACTACTCCGTGGTGGGGCGAAAGGTAGAGGGTTAAATCCTCGACCAATAACAATCCATCCAAGCCTGTCGCTCGGGTCGCGCCCTCGCTCGTGAACCCTCTCTCGCACCAACACGAAGACCTGGCATTATAATTCGGAATCTACCTCTGACCCTCCCTCTCCTCCCCTTTCTATCTCTGTCTCTCTGTCTCTCTCTCTCTTCCTCTCTTCCCGATGCCAACCACTTAGACTTAGACCGTTTATTTGTCTATCCAGCGATCAGACAGCTCAAAGCAACCACAGTCCTTCCCGACGCCATATTTTTTCGATCCTTTCGCCATATTGGCCGGTTGCTTCTCCGATTACGGAAATCCAGCCGTCGATCCTTGACGTGGGATCGCGGGCGCGTGAGCGCATCTCGCCCCGACTCGCAATAATTACACCAAGATTTTCCCTCGTGTATTCTGATGTCGAGTATATGATTCGCTAAATGTCTTACGTTTCTACCTCTTTAGTCTCCGTGTCTGCCGCGGCAGATATCGATTTTGTTCAGGCGTGAGTCGAGATAATTCGTCCCGTTGGCGACGCCGAGCGCACGACATCTGTAATGAGAATTTACGCCAGTCTTTACGTCTCGACGGTAATGTTACGACTAGATAGATGTAAAATCAAGGAATATCGTTTTACTCTCTTTTAGAAAAACGGAAGATATAAATAATAATTTACTTGGAAAAAAAATCATGTCTCTGTACCACGAAATTATAGCTGAAACTGTACAAACAATAATCCGTCATATGCAATTTGTCACAAGCAATTTGTCATATGCAATTTCGAATGGAGACTCGCATAGTTGACATCGCTGTAGACTTTAACGAAACGCGGTACCTCTAAATTAGGGACGAGGGGCTGGCACGTAGCCAAGGTCGGGCAAAATACAGATATTTCCAGCGCGTATATTATTATTAATCGCGTCTATAAATCGCTCTAAGCAATTAGCATTCGTTCCGCCGACTCCGCGGTAGGATCATCATAACCGTCCGAACCCGTCATCACCATCGGCGGCAACACCGGTGGCACGGCGACCGCATCGATCGCGCGCGCGCGCGCTCATCCGACGTGTAAAATTTTTATCGGTGTCCGTGAAACCATCCTCAAATTTAACGCCCCGACGGCTCTTGGCGATTTGGCGGCTTCACGAGCGTAACTTTATACCGGTAACTTATCCGACGCCGCTTGTGCAGATACCGTGGGTGTATTTCGAACCAAGATCGGCTTCTCTCCTTTTGCTCTTTTTTCAGCACGCGCCTAAGTGGGACCAAACTGGCTAGCTGTCATACTCGACTAACGCGCGCATATTACTACGTTAGCGAAACTTATGGGTCCCTCGACGTGCGCCCGCTGCCCGGGATTAACCCTCCACTCTCTATCGTAATACCTTTTATTTCAATGCGATCCATTGTGGATAAGAGCCGTTACACATATCTGTTTATTCAAGATAAGAAGTACAAGTTTTTTTTTCCGAAGAAATATTACCCTCGTCTCTTTATCGCGAGAAGTTTGCAAAATTGTTCAACTTCATTAGCGAAGCATGTGCACAGAAAAAAAAGAAGTGTCAAATCTTCTTATAAGAATTTCAATTTTTTAAAATAATTATGCATTGCAACACAAATGACATTAATTTTATATAAAAATAACTTCGTTCAAGAAGGTTTCTTCGTCTAACGCAATATAATCTTATTTCAAGATTTCCACGTTGAAACTAAAGATATTTTCAAATTAAGAATTTTTTTCTTTATAGTATTGCTATATTTATTATTGATTGTTGACCTGACTTGTTTTCCACTCACGTTTTATAGACTGTCGTCTAGAACGCGGAATTTGTTTTTTTTTTTTTTTAAACAACGTCCTGACGCACATTGGAATGATAATTAATTAACTAATCTTGTTGCATTCAAACGCATATTCAAACGGCTTTCCGTAATTATTCGTCTATTTCCGTATTGTCTTCAAAGAATCAAACCCGTATATGACTTATCGGTCGCGCCATAAATAATCCACGCACAATAAGACACGAGTGACATTTTTCCCAACATAGTAGCCAACCACCTCGACCCACTTACCCGGCCATCGCGCCGGTATTTCAGCGGACGCGTAAACAGAAGGACGAAAAGCCGCCGTAATTAAGCGAACTTGAAATCCGATCGATAATCCGCTGCACGATACCGATACAGATCGATACACCGCGATACAGATCAATGAAGAGAAATTGAATCGGCAAAAGCCGGCTACGCATGCCGAATCTTTCGGGTCGCAACGACCAGAGGCAAGAAGGACGTTAACCATCGCGATCAGATAATGCCGAGTCTCCGGCAGTCGGGACTGACAAACCGGATGACTCAAGATTGACAGTATGTTCGCGGCGGTTCGGCACGGTATATCTTCGCGTTCGAGGACAACGGGAGCGGGAGCGGGAACGGCAGGATGGCCTCTCGTGTTTACACGGCGATTTTCGGTAGAGTGCATCGAGTGCCCCCGTGTACATACACGCGCGTCCCCGGATTCGATATTGGATTATGCTAGCGGAGAAGAGGAGAGAGAAAGAATATAACGTGTATATACCCCATATTATCCCATAGACCAGGTCCATTATTAGGCCCGGTCTCCTTTTTGTCATTTTAAAATGTAATACGTTTTTGCCCCGGGGCTAGGACGCCCGCCACGACCGCCGTTTTCCATTCGAGGCTTCTGTGGCGGAAAATTTGTCCCAATGTCACCGCGTTGTTCCATGCCGTGTCGTGCCCTCTGCCGTGGAAGGGGGAGGGGATTCTACGGTGAACGAGGGTAAAAGATGACACAGAGATCGGCAGGACCAGGTCGGCGAGAGATTTTTTGGACTCGTTCCGCAGCGTCGCAGGTTTGCGTCATCTGTTTCTCCTTCTCTCTTTTCCTCTCTCTCTCTCTCTCTCTCTCACTCTCTTCTCTCGTACTCCGGTACAGGATTACCTCGGCAAACAACGGACAGGACAATGAAGTCCCGCGTTTTGAATGGATCTGATGTATAGAGGCGGCACGGGTGGGATGGGTTTGGTTAAGGTACCCGAACGAGAAAATTGTCATCCGCAGGATTTGTCGTTCCTCTCTGTCATACCGCGGGTATCGAATTTTATACATCCTGTCGCGCGGTTCTCATTGGCGAGCGGAAACCGGCTCCGGGGCTCCGGCTCTCCGGTCTCTCCGGCATATCGCCGTCCGGCATATCGATAAAACGCTGATGCGGATGCTTGCGTCCTGCGTGCGAAATTACATATCGCCATATTCACGGGGACGCGAAGAAGGTTGAAGAACTAACGAGAGTGATACTTGTCACCAAGTATATAACTCGGTGATTATCGCATGAGATTAGATTATCAGGGATATCTCTGATGCACAATGAATAAAAAGTTTTTGCTAACCTTCGTATCTACATACGAGCCAAACAAATGAGCCATGGTCAATGTGATATTTTATTACGTTTAGTAACTTAATTTAATAATTGGCCCATTACATATTCGTGTAAAAAAAATATAAATGAAAGAGTTATTGATTTATATATAAATAAAGTAAATAGAAATGGAAATGTTGATCGATGCACATATGCAATCGTAAAACTCACTCTCTTAATTCTTTTAAATTCGATATTGTATATATTTTGCCAAATATTCGTTAAAATTATAAATATCCGGGAAATAATAGAAATAATAGTATAGCTCGAGGTGGCAGAAAATCTAAATTTAACCGTTGCCGTTGCTTGCTGATTAGTATTCTCAACTTTCCAAAGCTGTAAGATTTTCTTTACTCGGATGCAAAATTATTCCTTTACTGAAGCAATATAAACCCTTTCTTTCCCCATCTCTCCCTATGAAGTCACAGCATTTCATCACTGACCGTTCTTCTTTCCGCTCTCTTCACCAAATGCGAAAATGGGAAACGTCTTATACTTTTAGAACGTTCTACGCTTTCGCATAGAATCGAATTAAATATGCGAAGCAATCGTAACGTTACGTATGTAGATCAGGCTACATGCTATTTGCGATATACAGCAATATCACAATATTTACCTCTTACGCTCATTTCAGCAATTTACCTGTTTCGCATAATAATACCTTGAATTTCAACATATCCTATTGGTAATGGCTTCCGCGCAACTGCTTATGCAAATTAATTCAGCATATTGCGATTTGTGTGCGAGCGGGAACATTTATAGCGTGAAATTTTTACGTACTCGCCATCCTTAACCAAAACGCAAAACGAAAGTTCGCTGCGATTCAAATCGTTGCTACGAGTCACGGCATAGATTTCACCCTTCAAACTCTCTACTCAGCTTCATTTATTGAGCACGAACAGGAAGTTTTGAAAAATATAAAGCAAATAAATATATAAATAGATACCCGGAGAGAATTTTCTCTTAAAATTTATCCTGAAATCATGTGGCACAATATGTACCACCAAGAATTTTATGCGAGCTATTCTGATTAATATCTGCCATAATAAAAAATATTAATATCTATTACATTAAAATATAAAATGTTTGATTAATTTTACTAAAATATATCTAGGAAATTTCAGTAATTTTTCAAAATTTACCAATCTGCTTGGTAATTTTTATCACATCGTTTGTAAAATGTCTTTTGTATATTTTAAAAATTCCTTGGTTGCCAAGTTGTCCCAAGTTTGTAGTGAATTTAAGGGTAAAATATAACAAAAAATTATCTCCGTGTATATAAACTGTTTTTATCGAATAAAATTAAAACGCGAAGTATAAAACTCGTGGAATATATTGACTTATAACTCAATGACCTGTAACCCAAGTAACTCACTTGAAGTCATCTTGAGCCGTAGACATCGGCAAAGTATAAACGCGGACGAATTATAAATTGATAACAATGATATTAATGAAGTCACTTATTAAAGGCCAATTTAAACACATGCAATTCAATGAGCATATGTCTGACGCACATAATGCCATAAGACAGTAACGTACGTATAGAAAAGCTGGTTCAGTTTTTCTTATACACTCATCATTTATTCGCGGTTTTTTTACATGGCAAATAATCCCTCCGTTTTACGCGGTACTTTTTATACACGGTCTCAGTTCTATGCGATCTCATTTTACGCGGTCAGAAAATATATCTTTCTATGGTACTTATTGAAAATATTATATATCATAGTGAGCTAACAGTATACTTTTGATTGTACTTATTACATTAAGCTTATCCGCACAACAATAAATTTACTTTTCTGCACTTTGTGCAAATAAAGCGAAATAAATGTGAAATAAATATTTTTACACGGACTTTTCTCTTACATATTTTTTTTTATACTGACAGTCTCCATTTACGTGATTTTCAACCGTAAAAAAACCACGTGGGACGAATACTCCGCGTAAATCGAGAAACGAGTGTATATTTTGAAATTTGCTTGTAACTCGCGTATCTTCACAGTTCAACATTTGGTGCTCGCCAATATCGGCGGTTATGCCGATCGTGCGTTTCCGCCTTTTAAGTAGCATTCACCGTCACATCGCATCGCTTAATTCAGTCGGAGCGTTTATAAATTGCGTAATGGAAAAAAATTGGTGCTTCGCCATTGCAGAGCGGCTCGCCGTTCACCACCGCGTTCGTTAGTGCGGGCAGGTATCACTCCTTTTGAATTTATAATCTTTCACGAGGCGTATGCGAAACTGCGCAACGATTATTTATCTTCGCGTACGTCACTTCGTTTAATTGAGTTGGCGTGCATTGGATCAGCGGGAAACCGTCTCCACGCCGCGCCGCGCCGCTCGCTATAATTTACGTGTCTCATGTCGATTGACACATGCCAAGCTCCATAATCCATAATTGATCGCTAACGATTGATCGATGTCCGTTTGATATTTACCGGATTTCGATGGAGAAAATACTTACGGTCGGTTGCAACATTATGCGATTTGCCGCTGTGATTACGATAAATGCAATATTATGATATCTGTACCGTATAAAGTATAAGGCAATGGTTTTCCGTGCAGATTATTAAATATATGTATGTACAGCTTAGATATTTTTATATGGAATATCTAATGTATGTTATCAAACATATTGAGATTAGTTTCTATATTCGAGCTCGAATCTTATCTGCGGCGAAACTTACCAAACTACCGAGATATCGGAGGTCCCTTTGAGACATCCAATCCTCGCATATCTCACTTTAGCGAGGTTGAATGGATTGGATGACGACGGGTATCGAAAAGTTCGTGCAGCGCAGAAATAGACCGCGGATTTAATAATATCGGGAAATATAATACGTATAAAGATCATTCGATTGCACCAATCAAAATTGTACGTAATTGTATATAAAAATATCTTAGATATATATTTAATAATCTGCACGGAAAAGCAAGCTGAATTTATTTTGCAAAAGCAATTGCTCTATCATTTTCAATGAAACTCATATTCTTTCACCGTGAAATATTTCCTTTTGTATACGACGCGACGGCGAAAAGAATCATCTCCGCGTTACGTGCGTGTAACGTAGAAATGTCATTCCGCCATGCGATGGGATTCGTCCTACTGTTATTGGTGTCAAGGGAATTAGATTTACACGCGCGTAAAGATCGGGCCAACATACTTTCCGCGCGCGCACGTGTTTATTATACGCGGGTACGAGACAGATGCGGTCGCTTGCGTGCCACTACTGCGATACGGCTGAAAGTATACGTGTCCCGTGATAAAAAAAAAACAACGGTGAGATTTTGAATATTTTTTAAATTTTGCGGTGCACTTCGATCTCGCGCGCAGATTAATCGCGTGTAACGAGCGTGCATACGTCGCGACGATTGATATCGTTCTGCATTTTACAAATTGTTCCTGGTTATCGTGAATTGAGTAACTTCGGACTCTTCAAGATATATATCTACACACGTGTACACACGCTGCAGTATAGTGTTATACCTGAATTTGATAATAAAGCCTGCGCGTGATACAGCGGCGACTCAGCTCAACGTAGATGTATGCGCCTGATACACGTGCTGCGCTTTTATCCGTTTATGGGCCATTTTTTATTTTATTAGATAGCCATAAAATGGAAAAAAAAATCTTCCGATACTTTGGCGCGATATCGTTCCATCGTGGAAGGATGCATCCGCTGCAATACTTTTAACGATCGCACGCGGGGATATCGGTCAGTGTCAGCAAAATTTGTTTTACATCTGGTAAGATTTGCACTATTTGTACCGCTGTCTTAGGAAATACAAATCCTTTTAGGAAATACAAATCGAACGCTCGTTATCTGATAGCAATTCCGCGTTATCGGGTCACATGAAAATTCGATTGCACTCGTTTACCGATCAAATTACGAACTGCTTGCATGCTGAATCCGAGAGAGTCGTTCAATTATTACCCACCAATCATTAAGTTCATTCAAGTACGCGCTCCTGTTAGATTTATCTTTATTCTGTGGACGTGAAGTATCTCGCTCCGCTCGCCGCTCACTTTTTTCGGCCGACAACTATGTATTTTTAGTCGAAAATACCTGAGTAACCTTTGACACGGTTAAAGATCAGACGTATAATGTAAACGACAAACAGATTCTTTAGCGAGCGCGCCGATGAAAATACGCGGCGTGCACCCATGTGATCCGCTTGCATGCGCGCGTGCGTACGCGCGTCGTCTAGCGCGTGGTGGAGCGGCGCGGCGCGGCGCGGCGGCTCGCGCGCGAGTTTCCGGAGCGAAAGAGATACATCAGGGCTCGCGAGAGAGGAGGCACGAGGGGCTCGGTCCGGGGAGCGAAGGCGAAAGCGAAACGGAGCTTTTTGTTACGCGTGGCAATTAGCCACGGCTCGTCGTCCCGTGCTTTGGGCTTAGCTGCAACTGTCACGTCCGGGTGATCGACGGTCCTCCCGGTAGCGTCGCTTATGCTTGGCGAATGTATCATCAACGAAGGAAAGGAAAAAGGAGTAAAACGTCCGTTGTATATATACTCGAACGAAGCTCGATCTTATCGATACGAACGCATTAACGCGCGTCTTGACTGCCATGTCCTCCTATATTTCGAGTACGGTAATATTTGAAAATAAATGGAAAATAAATCTGCAGGCATTGAACGAGAATGAAGGTAATCGGGTTAATGACACTCTCCAAACGATATATCTTTGCACGCAACGGAAGAAATTACTCGCGCCTCACTTTCATTATCTGTCTCAAGGTGCACGATTAAGTATTTTTACAAGCAATTTACTCGATCGGGATCGATAATGAACGTGTAATATATGGATTATTATCTTTTTCCTTTTTATTTATGACGAATTTAAACGATCTTTGTTGCTCGTTATCGCAAATGCGGAAGTTAAATTAATATCGTGTACGTTATCAGAATGTGCATACGAATTACTTCATTATTAGCACCGATTTCGAACTGTTTCTCTTTTCATGGTCGCATCAGTTGTAGAATATTCAATGCTTTTTAAGCAAATATTTGTTTGTACCTGCTCTACTTGTGAAAACGAAACAGTGCATATTTTCAAACTGCATCGCATACATTGCAAATATGATAAATTACGTATTCATACTGATAAGGACTTAACAATTCTACGACAATAAATGCGAAAATATTTATCTTATCTTTGACTCTATCTTTTTAGTACTTATTGCGGTGCACATCGAATGCATACTATATTTTACTTCCCTTTTTATCAATAAAAAATTTATATATAATTTATATATTACTTATCGCGCGCGTTTATATATTACTTATCTTTCTCTCTCTTTTTTTTTCAATCAATCTCCACATATTTTAATATAGCTTTTAATAATAAGAGCCTGCACTTGTGCCAAGAAAGATCTGAATTTTTCATGAGTTGTTTTTCGCGGCTGTTAAATAATTCAGAAATCTTAAAGAATTCTTAATTTTAAAACGAAGAATATAATCTGCCCTTCCAACAAGGAATATTCCAATCAAATGTACATCTTATTATAATTCACCTTCGCTGACTGTCGTCTCGTCAACGGTGTTGCGTATCGTCGAGAGAATTGAACGAGGACATTTAGTAACTCTATGCAATCGATTTACCTCAAGGATCGCGTTTATTCGTCACTACGTCGATTTCGCCTTTAGTATCTGGCATTCTTTCGATACGACAACCAACTGACGGCAACGACGACGGCGGCGATGGCAGCGCGTTATGGAGGCCTGGCGCTTCCACTCATTCCCCATGGGAAGTATAGAGTGCTATGAGAGAGGTTCCTAGCCGAATGAACCTCGTCTGCACTAGAGCACGCGCCAGCGAAAGTAAGAAAAATAGACGAGCGAAAGAAAGAGAGAGAGAGAGAGAAAGAAGGAGATGACGGGTGGAGACGAGGAGCGAGAGTATCTTTTATTTACATCCAAAATGTTGATGGACTCTTAAGATGTTTGCTCCCCCACGTGTTTCAGGCGTTCTCGAATATACCGAAAACTATCGCGTTACGTTTTCATCGATTTTCGTCCGGCTTGTTATAGCCGTGCGCAATTGATATCTCTCTAACGTACAATTCTCGATATCTGTTATTATTGCTCATTTTTAATATACGTCAAACCGAGGCTTTTCTTTTAAGATAAGTTCCACCTTTTACATTCATTAATTTGCGCAACGCCATATTTTATATTTCTTATCGTTTCTTCTAATAGAAAGGTTAAAACGCGACCTTCAACGAATATAAAAGACGACAGGATGAAAAGGTTACGGTCGAGAAAGTTACACGCCGAAAACAAAAAATCCACGAGCTTCTTAGCGATCGGTGTCGCAGAACGAGATAATTCTCAGCTGTTCTACCCGTTGGAGGATGCGGCGCCGAAGGTCAGGCGCCAATTAGCGTAAAGTCCGCGGTCGTCGCCGTCGTTTGAAAGAACGCCCGGAAAGACGGTCCCGTACGATTTATTAAAAGTACGAGATGTAAGCACACGAGGCTTGGATGACGAAGTGGTCACGAAGGTGACACCGAAAAAAAAAGTAAAGGAGACTCGTGCGAACGGGGGTAGAATACTGACTTCGTCTACGTGAACGAAACATATAGATGTACACGGTGTCGCGGGTTGCCTCGCATTAGTCGATCTCTTAACAAGTTTAGACAAATTTAAATTCTTTATATTTTGTAAATATTAAATATAACATTCGCCCAAACGAGTTTAAACTGCGTACAAAATTTTTGTAAAGGCGATATAAATTTATTTTAACAAGCGGACACTTTAATCCGATTGTACTGTTAAAGTTGAACTTTCGTCAGAGAGGTTTCTGATCTTTAAACTAAATAAACACCTCTCTAAATTTACCTCTCTAAAGCGACGTTAGATTTTCGCTAGAAGAGAAAACCTCAACGTATTACAACAAGTTTGCCGTCGCGTGAGAAGGCAGTGACTTAGGTGTTCACCCTGTATATACCGCGCGCGAGTTTCACGCGCAACTCTCGGGGCCTCATCTCGTGCTATTTTCGTTTCGGCGGTTTTCGAGACGCGAAATGAAAATAAAAGAGACGAGTACGTCCCCGTGATCTACGCGCTCGTGGAGCGCACTGCAGCTCTCAGATTTATCGGCTACCCCTCTGCGCACCTCTCCGCCCAGCGCGGCGCGTCACACAACGACGCACCACACCACGCTATCGCTACCGGAATGGACTACGCTTTCGTGTCTGCGGAGCCTCTATGCTGATCACTATTGTATGCTCGACTATTCGTCTGAAATGCACTTTTATAAATAGAATCCACCGCGGATATCTTTCTGGCCCGTCAGAGGGAAGGGGGAGAGAGTACTATTTCGCCCTGAAAACGTCTCGACCTTCCACGGTGAAAAGCGCAGTGACGCGTGCTATGCGAATTCACATTCCACCATTCGCTGATATTCCTAATACTGAAAAAGAAAAAAGATAATTATCAGAAGCAACAAGAGTGACTTGTTATCGTTCCGAAATTAAATGTAGGGCGAAATTCTTGTGAAAATGTCACGACGCGATTCAACTTATCTATCGCTAATGGATTAACGATTCATGAGAAATCGTTATATATTTATCGAGAACTGCTAGATATCTTATTTGATATAGCTTTCTTTTAAATAAATAATCTCGGAGATCGAATATAATATCCATTCGTAATTGACTGTGCAGTGCAGTGTGCAGTGTGTCAGTGTAAAACATTATTTAGATTTATTTTACGATACTGACGCGCGCTACGGTGGTGGTGTCTCCTGTAAAATAAATCTATACCGAAAGCGCCGCGTGTCTTCTCTCCGCGACTGCCGGTGACATCGATCGTGTCACTATCGCACACACGACTATATATCCCCGAATTGCACTTTTATAAATGGAATTCGTTACGATTTCCTTCCTGTTTCTCAACTCTTTCGCCTTATTTTTCTCATAGCTCGTTTCAGATCGCATCTGATGCACGTTCCGAGCAATAAGCCCCACGTTTATATCGTCATCACGATCCCGATAGTATATCGCGTACATTCGTTAGCATAACATATAGAAACGTAATAAAGAACTATTTACTATTATTTCAACACGGCCACTGTATTTCGATTATATATGTGCGCACGGAGGAAGATGATATTACTTTCGACGCCGGTCGTGTAATATCTTTTAGCCCCGGAGGTGAAAAACATAGTGAAGGAGGAAGATTGAAAGGGAAGGGAGTCGAGTGTTTGCGGAGTAACGCGAAGCCTCAACGACGCCTATCTGTTTGCCGCGGCACCCCTGATTTTTCAAACCCTTATTGATATAATGTAATATTAATGCTTGCAACGCCAGTCCCGGCACGCTTACGGCTGGTAAATATTGAAAGATATCGCGCAACCCGAGAATACCGGGTGACTTTCGTGCGAGTGCTGGCAAATCTCGATGTACTTGACACACGCAAAACGCGCGCTAGGATACCGATTCGCGAGACGAACATTATGCGTAAATTTTTTAGTTTTCTGCCACTATTAACGATTCTTTTTTGTCTGATCCGCGTAAAACATGCCTGCTGAATAGAATTTCGCGTCGACTTCTGTCGAAGATAATTTATTCCATTGCGCAAAAATGCAGTCGTTTAAACGACGTTTCGGCATGTCGCGATCGTAAACACGCTCCAGTGTTAGATTTCACAGAGCCGGAAGGGCGAGAGCAGAAGCGCGATTCACCCCTTCGCCTTCGGTCTGGTAAGATTGTTTAGTTCCTTATGCAAAAGCAGATCGTGTTCACCCCCTCCGAGTTAATGGCCTGGAAAATTATTATGATGAAATCTGCCCCCCCCAACCTTCTCGCGTAACCGAACCTAACTTAACTTCCGACCCTACTTCGGGCATCGCGGGGGTTGCTTTAGAGTCTAGACTTGATTTCGTTCTTACGCAGATTCTTCCAATAATTTATAAATGCGTGTAATTACGCAAATGTCTTTTATCGACCGAAAGCATTTAATGGGAATACTTGCTATCATTATAATTATTTCAGTTTTACAGGTTTAATGATTAAATTTTTTTTTTTAATATCTCATATGGTTACGTAAACGAACGCTGACCGTAAATTAAAATAAGTTCTCTCTTAAATACGATCGGATGAAATTCTATGATTTACCTTACGTAATGTGTTATGTATCTCATGCCCTTGCAATACTTTCAAAACTCATGACAAAGAAAGAGGTATCGATCGACTTTTTCAATTTTTATCGAAAACTCCGATCGAAGGTCTCCTTCTGCAAAACTCACGTGAACTCTTGGTCGTCGTTGTCGATATACGCCAAGTTATACGTACATTTATATATATAGATATAGGGTGAGCCGGGTTGCGCGATGAATTACGACCGCTGGGCCGACCAACCTAGCTACAGCACTAAAATCCGGACTGATATATTATTACGTATTATTGCTCCTGTTCGGTTATTTATACCCATATAACATAATGCCTCGCGAGATTCCGAGAAGTCGGCGATACGTTACCGCGCGCAGCTCCCCCGGGATCGAGACCTTATTTTCCGTATCGGTCATAACTTAGGACGGACTCTATGTCAAATATTATCTATCGCCCTCAACTCTTTCACGGCCCGTCGAAGATCTCTCATGCGTCATATCGGTAAATAGCTTTTCCATATGCTCTATACAGAGGGTACCGCAACTTGCGATCTCATCATTTTAATTTACGAATTCTCTCTAAACCTTCGGAGCATTAACAGTTCCCAAATTATTAGCTATAGAAAAAGAAACTAATAATTTTACCTATGTTATTTAATCTATAATCCGTAATGCATACGTGCGTTTTTAATTTCAGTGTTATTTGTAATCACCAACAATTTAAAAAAAATTTTTATTTCTTATAATATAATAATAGACAAGTATTACGTATCTTTCGACATTTGTCTTTCTCTGGAACATGATATTTTAATAATAAAGTAAATAGCGGATGCCGCATCTCTCGAGCGAGAGGGAACGAGAGAACAATACGTCACAAAGTACATCCGACTTTCTTGCAGCGAGAATAGACACGCTCGCAATTTGGCGGAGACCGCCGTGGAACGCACACGTCGATCCTACATCCCGCGGTTTTTATGAGGAGAGGATCTCCGGCGTTACGAGTCAAGATCTTCAAATATTTACTCGTAATGCGGACGTCCTTCCGTCGTCGAGTAGCGCGCCGATAAACGAGGAGGCCTGCTGCCTCCAGACGGTCCTGCACGACTTCTGGGTTTGTTTTGTGACTTCGTTTTAACCGCACGTGCTACGCACGAGAGAGAATTTCGTCATCTGGTGTCGGGGTGCTAAAGTTCGCCGCGACGAGGGAATTAACCGGGCCGACCAAATTTCTGCATATCGTCGCGTATTAAGTGGGTTATTTTATCAATTGTATTATTTTATCAATATTATTAACGAGTGAATTAAATAAAAACGAAACAAATGGACATTGAAAAACCGAATCTAACAGTGTGATTCGTATGTTAAGCGTCATATGTTCATGTATATCTTTCTTATCTTTGAAATATTCGTGAGAGATCTTCGTTTTTTATATTTTATGGCATATACTTTTACCGCGAAAACGATGAGATTTATATAATTACTAATTTATCTGCATAGGTAAGCATCAAAGAAATATTAAACCGTAAGTAGTATTTGATTTGGTTATATACAACAATAATATAAGTTCGTAAAGAAACTTTCTGAATATACATTTATTAATTTCTCGGTAGTGTCTATCGATTACTCGCATCATGAGCAATGTAAACGTATTTCGACATACACCGGCTACATAACCGAGATATTTATTCATCAATCGCATGGTAAACTTCTACGCAACAAAGTTACGCTACAATCATAAAATTATACTGACAAACATGTCAGTCATGAAAGTAGTAAGATAAGTAAATATAGAAGACAAGCCAAGAGGTCATTATATCGGTTATCTATCTCGGTTATTATCGGATTTATCGCGGTTATGATATTTCATAAAGTAAGCCAGAATTATAAACACTTTTTATATCTTTAAAAAAGTTTTTAACAGAAATCGAATTCACTTCTTTAGTCAGAAGTACTGACAATACTGGCAATAAGTAAAGAAATTACGATCGTCCGACATTGTTATTAGATGCACGTAGAATTTTATCGAGAGATAATTTAATTATTTCTATATCACGATTTTATATATGCATCGTACAATTTTAAAATGGCAAAAGTAAACTCTTTTTTTATATTTTAAACTAATTTATTTTATCATTTGCAGTAGATTACCTTACCTGGAATTACTTAAATGCAAATGTCGAATAAACTTAAGTGTATAAATATAAATATTTAAAATTTTAAATATAATTTCAGCTCGGTTTATACTCTGTACTTCAGAAAAAGTTCACTGTCCCCGTAAGAGATTTCGTCATCTGGCATCAGGATGTTAACGTAGATTCTTCGTATTCAGCTCGATCTTTAAACAAGACAATTAAAACAAGCCGCGATGAAAGCTCTTTCCAAGTAAAATCGAGAATGTGCCAATTAGCAATTTACTTTCCATTAAAATATACTCACATAATATAATCACATTTTTAAAATGGAATAAAAAACACAAGATTTGATCCGAAAATACCACCGTACGTATAAAGATATCGTGAAAGCGCCACATGAGTTTGTCCGTGTCATCTATCTTTTGTCTCAAATGCTCTCGCCCGCAATTTTATATTTTCCTTTTGCATTTCCTCTAACATCGGAGAATATTCATCCGGGCGAAACGTGGAATACGCGATCGTAAAATATCTCGGCGTACGTCGTAACAATAACGAACGCAACGAGGCGTCAATCACAAATCGCGCGTTAAACCTATTTTTCGATATCCGCGGCGCGCAGTAAAACTCACGGTCGGATAAACTTATTTCTCTACAAAAACAAACGAAAAAAAAGTCAACATCCTCCCATAAGACGAGCAAAATCCGATTCTTCACGCTTCGATAAATTGTATGTCGCGCCGCGTGAGAGGTCGAGAGAGAAAATACCGTCACATTTGGTCGAGGCATTTGCGCAAGCGTCGAAAAAAGAATCCGGCGGCGATGGTCGCTACCCGCGATATTTATTGTTGCCTTTCGTCAAAAGTATCAGCGTGTAATTTTGCGACTTCGTCGAACACCGAGAGAAAGAGTCGTCGAGCCTTCGCGATCGTAAACTCCGCGGCGATTGTCACAACAACGAGACAGTCGCGCGGGGTTGGCGGTGCCAATCGCAAATTGTGCGATAATAAGCCGCGCGGTGGTAAAAAGTTTTTCGGTCGCGACGGTTTTTGTCCTTTCTTTCCGTTCGCCGAATTCGCGCGCATCCCGTCCGTATAAATGCGGCCGGGGGACTTTCGCAATGTCGCGACGCGAAATGTACCTAACCGCAGCGAGACTTGGCTCTTTCCGCTCGCTTGATGCATTTTCTTCTGGCGCGACACACCCGACACACCCTCCTATAATCTACGGGTGAATATTTACATCGGTATATTTAGTCTGACGCCCACGTTCATAACGGTTTATGTCCGCTATCGCTCTGCACGCTTTTGTCACCGCGGGCTAGTGTGGTGCGAACGAGCGCGCGAGAAACGAGGGGGACAGGAGGGTTAAAAAAATGCGAGCATATGTGTAATCAGGGGGAAAGAAAGAAGGAGAGCGCGGCAGGTTCACGCCTCGGCGCTTCGCCGATAAGATGAATTTCTATTTCTACGAATGGGGTTTCGATACGAAGGGGGAGCTGGTTAAGCGCGTTATTTTGTTACACTCTGTGCGACATAAAACATGTATCATCGAGGAAAAGCTTTGAAGGAAGACAATGGAGGACGTATACGCTAAAAAGGTGCAAATGTAAATTATGAGATAAAGATAAATGGAAGCTATAAAACAGTAATAGTTAAATTTAGCATTAAATTTAGCCACACAATAACTATTTAAATTAAAACTCCCTCTAATGAAGAAGTCACGCTGTCTTCGAAACAAAAGCGTAATTTTTGAACGCGAAAGTTGATAATCGCCCTTGTATAAAACTATAAACTATTGTTAGCTCGGATGCTATTCTGCGATTGCAATTATTAGTGTTGTTTTACCATTTTATTTCACGGGAAACCTACGAATATCCGCTTAGAAAGTTCTCGGATAATACCATGTAATAAAACTGAAAGTATCATTAGGAACGACAATAAAATTATTCGTACTTCGAATACGGATCCGCGAAAGCTAACTCTAAAAGTTTCGTTACGTGTGATTTATAAATAATAAAACGAAATTCTTAAGTACAACGAATAAAATCGTCGCGACAACGCGTTTAACTCCTGAAAAGCGAGTCATTCCTTTGCTTTTTTCTTTCCTATATTGCAGTCATTAAGTTTCATCAGTACGGCATTATTAGGGATACATAGTATATGTTTTTATAGTATACAGTAAATTTTTATTAATTCTGTTATATAGTAAGTAAATAATAAAAATAGTGTAAGTAAATAAAATGTATTTCCATCTTATCACTCCATAACGGCTATAAAATAATATTTAATAATTATTATGAGTATAATTTAGAGCACTTTTTATCAGTTTATAACAATCTGATTGTTTGGGGTTTATTTTCGACCTGAAGTATACGATTGCCGATCTATCGATAGACAGTGATATAAATATATACGAATATAACGACTATCTAGGTATATAAATATTATATATTCTCCATCAGTATATTTAGACTTCGGATACACGCCGGATGAATTTGCATCTCTCTCTCGCAACTCCCGAGGAATTTACAATGGCGCATCAATAAGATTAGTGACTTCCGTGAGAACATTTTTATCGGGCACCGACAATACAATTACATCGTGCTGGCAGCACTATATTCGCCATTTTTCCGGCAGCGAGTCCAAATAGATCTTTACACCATCTTTCCATTGAATGGAAATCGTGTTGCTCTCGAGAGCGATGTACACACACGCGCGACTAGATAGGCTGAATTAAATACACGGCGTGTCAGGGATTTATCTGAAAAATCGTCAGAGGAGCACCCGACGAGTACATTACGCATACAACAAGATTAAGTCACTCGTCGAATCTATTCCTTTTTTTTTCCTTTCCTTTGCATACATCACTTTTTAGTGACCGACGCGCACGTCGGGTGCTACGAAATGCGTCACCGCGTTTATGATAATACGCGCGAAACTAACTAGTCGCCGTGCAATTTAGATAAATAACCGGGATACGCTAGTCTTTACAGACTGCGAAATTTCCGGGCCTTAATGGCTCATTCATACTTGTCGCCATATAACTTCGGCGTCACGAATAAATCAAAGACCGGCTTTCACGCGCGCGGCTCACAAAGGGCGGGCTTCTGAGCGATATTGTAACACTTCGTAATCGCGGACTGCTTAGTACCTGAGACACAAATCAAACGTATCTTTATATAAACTGCGAAACGCGATCTCACAAATAACGCACGAGCATGACATCCTCGATGTTAGAATATAGATAGTATTGTCGTGGATAGATATTTTATTTATATATAAAATCGTGATTAGATATTCGTGTTTAATGACGAATTATTTATGCGTAATATTTGCGCATAATTCGCGTATTTGCATAATATTTACGCATATAGTCTGCGTTTATCTCTTTCCGTTTGATCATAATTTTAATGTACGAACATAACTTGGTATGATATGATATGATTCGACATGGCTTCTGATGTTTGTTTGACAGTCCGTGTAGATATTATGTTTTAAAATTCGTGCAGTACATCGTGTATCGTTAGTATAGTATACTTTAGATTACAACTTTGTAATCTAATTTGCTTATACTTATGTATCCTCTCAGTATATTTTATGACTTTTGATACTTATTTTTACGAGCAATAACACTGTACTAGCACAATCTACTATGCAGTAGATTTCATTTTTATATCTTTTACGTTGTAAGTTAAGAAGTTTTAAAAGTGAAAAAAAGAGAGATAAAAATAATCTCTTCATTCTCTCTCTCTATGCTACATACTGCTACTGTCGTTTCTTGTGTTTTTCAACGTTAACTGTGCACAGAATCAAGTTTTGTTTGTTTTTCTAGAAAAAGAACATAATTAGCTCAAATAATACCAAATAAATGGCAGGAGTGACAGAGATTTCACATACACAGTTGAGAGTTAAAGATAATATGGGAGATTCTGAAAGACTCTTTATACTTCTATCTGGATGCAGTCGCGACTAACCAGGGTGCCTCAGTATTTAGAGGTTTTGTCAAACCGGAAAGAGATTTCACAGATTTGGAGAGGCTTCATAACGAAGGACGAGTGAGTTTCCGCGTTTGCTATTGATAGAACCCCATAGACAAGAGGCGTGTCTCTGGGAAAGCCGCTTTTTCCTGAAATATGTAAAAGTTCCACGCACCACCGACGTCCTAAAAATACGAAACGATCGGGTCGAAACTGTACATATCGCGTACGTGTGTGGCGAGAGTCTCTCTCTCTTTCTCACTCTTTCCACGGACGCATATGCTCACACATTAATATCCGTGTCGGTGAGCGCGTCTGGAGGGCAGCATGGAATGGAACTGAAAACGGAAGCCCTATTTATTTATGGGTGTTACGCCCCTGAAACTGAAGTAGGGTGTCGGGCACGCGCCACCTATCTTCCTCTCGCTTTCTTCCTTCCACCCTCGGCCCCGTATACCCTCGTCCCTCTTCCTCTTTCTCGTTCTGCCTATTCTACTTTTACACGACTTTATGGCAATACTGTTATACCGTTTGCGGGCATCGTATTTAAGCAAGGAGAAGCGTCTACGGATTGCACGCCACACTCCCGATCTACCTTTGCCCACGTAATCCACCTTTCATGCGGGTTCTTTTCAGGATACACTAATCCGACCTGCATTTCAATCGTGAGCATGCCTCACGTGAGAATTCTCAACTGTACCAAACGCACCATTCTATCCAATAAAACGATACATCTAATAGAATATGATTTATACATTTTACTGTTATGCAAAAATATATAAGTTTATACATTTTGCGATTATAGATTAAACATTTCATTCTTTTCGCGATTATCTGATCATTTTTATTCAATGACTTTTAAAGTTAATTTAAAAATTCCATACAAATTTTCCCTTTTTAAGTCGGGATTACGCGTTAAACGTTAAACACGTCAGATCGCAACGCGAACATCAGAAGTTAACGCGATCGAAGGGACTTCTCAGCCTATTTGTCTTCTCGCCATAACACATTACCCCTTTCTTTGACGACCCACCCTTCTTCGTAGGTAATTAATTCTTCGAACGCACGGGCTTCCATGCACCTGTTCGAAAGACTGTTAGACACGAATCTGCAGGTAAACTGCTCGATGCGATTGAGGTGTACACGTTGAACTTGTGGTTGACGCAAACATGCTTGCTCAGGTATTTGTACAAAGTGGTTCTTTTAACGAAGAGATATCGCGTCGAGTTAAGAGTCAATTAACTTTGCGCATTGATGTTTTTCACATTCGACGGCTAATTACCTAAGTCGAGTACTCGATTTAATCGCAAAGCTATCGGTCACTCGCGCGAGTAACGTGACTCCCCTTAATTTAAACAACGTTAATCCAGTTTCAATACGGAAGACGTCTGATTCAATTCCGAATCAATTCTATTAGCGATCCGCGCGTTGCGAGCATCCGTCCTGCCGTTGGGCTGCCACTTCGATCCGGTCAAATATCGGAAGAGGCGACTTTTTCAACGGCGCCGATCCCCCAAATACCGAGAGCCAGATGATCGCGTTCAATCAGCGATGATTGCCAATGATTGCCCGAGGCGTGTTATGGCGCCTAATAGATGGCTCAAAGTCGGTAGCTCCTTGTCCCGAAGATTCCCGAACGATACGCCGCGCCGCGTCCTAGGAGTGATTGATCTCAGCAGCGGAGCCGTAGAGGGAAGAGCAGATAAGCAGCTGCTTTCCCTTGGCACGTGGGCGACATAATCTACCGGTGCTCCCTCGGTCTCTCTTCCCCAAAATTCACGCACACGCGTCGCACCCACCCACCCCTGTCACAGCCGGAGACTCTCCGCTGTGACTTCCTTACGCCGCGCATCGCACACCCACCACGGCCAAAATCCCTCCAGACGTGCAAACGTTTTGTTTTCCATCCTCGCTGAGGGCGGCGGCACGGTCCCGTCGTCGACGGCACGAGACTCCGACGCTCCTTGTGTTCCAACCGCGCGAAACGCCGCCGCGCCGCACCCGCATCCGATCGCTATTTATACTGTCCCAAGTATGCTCCCATGTATTTCCGATCTATCACTTCTACCATTCTTCCCCCTCGAATATTAAAAATCTTGACGTCGATCGAAACGCGATACGTGACTGATCGAGTGACAGCACAATTCGTTATATTGTTTTGACAATGATTACTTGTAGAATATTTCTAAGGAATTTACATATTTTTGAATCATGTCTATTATATATACACATTAAATATTAAAGAATAAATATAACACATAATCCTTAATATGTAATATACATTTTTCTACATTTTTCTACATTTACATCAATATATTCCGATATATTTAAGTTTGACGGATTAGTTTGTTATTTTGTAAATGAAATTGATGCACATTTATACGATATTATTTAATTAATAACGGATAGATATCGAAACTGAGTTCATCGCGTCTGCCTGCCACTGTGACGAAGACATTGAGAAAGCTGTAGCCTTTATGGCTTCGAAGTAGGAACGTCCTGATGGACGCGTCATAAAAACCAGATAAGGCAATGAAATTAAATTTCGCTTATACACGAAATACGAGACCCCTCGACCGCCGCTACGGGAATGGCCGGGCGAATGTCGCGAGAACGACGCGTTGAACGGGCAGATAACCAATGCTCTAGTATTGTGTCGACCACAGAAGCGTGGGCGGCGGTCTGCTGGTCAGTTGGCCAAGAAGAGAGAAAGAGAGGAAGTTAGGAAGGTGAGAGAGAAACGGACGGAGGGTTCTCATTGAGCGAGAGCGAGTAAGAGAAGGCGACGCGCAGCTGCGGGGGTGTCTGCACTTTTCAGGCAGCTGCATATGCGCGCGAGAGGCTCGCTGACCATCGAGGAAGAGAGAAACATTAAGACACCAAGCGTAGCAACGACAGAGACGGAGAGAGAAACATAGTCGGACTGACGAGAGCGCGAGCGAGAGAGAAGCGATCGGCCGATTGACCATCGGTTCTTCTGGCGCATTGTCCAGCATCGTCGGGTGCGCCTGTGTCCCATTAGAAGGACACACGGCCACCAATTCCCATTGATAAAGTCCTTCGGGCTTTTCATCATTACTCCCCATTATTCCACGCGTTCGTCCGGATACCCCTGCGACGATCGTCCCTCCACGTCCTCCGGTACCTGCGGCGGCACGGGATCCACGCGCGGAATATTTTATAACCCTCAGGAAAATGGGATAAAATGCCCCCTCGACGCTCGTGCTCTTTCCGCTCCACCCCCCCTTTTTCCCCATTGCAGCAATAATCAACGCCCACGCTTTCGTATCTCTATTATATGTACACCGGGTGGAGTATTGTGCATGGCTATCCAAATGTGCGCGTGTGATCTCCTTTGGGGAATGCCTCTACATATATATGTAGTACATATATATGGTCATCAGAGAGATTTATCCCCGGTCCCGGCCAAGTTTTAAGCGCTCGTTTGGTGACGCACAATGAGCGACGATTAACGCTTCGGCCAGCTATGTGTCAGTTAAGTTGGTTTTTCATCCGCTCTGCGCGCACTGCTCTTCCGTGGAACGTTTAATTCTTTCGTTTTGTCGATTATCGATCTCTTATGAAAACTAAATTATTTCCGACGCGCGTGTTCAGCGCATATGGTCGATTTATCGATACATTTAGCATTACATCGTAAAATATTGCAACTGTATAATTAGTAAAAATGAAATATTGACGTACACCAACTATTGTTATATAAATCATTTTTGTTTGACATCATGAGAGTTGTGCGCTCTTTTTATATAGAAAATAATATAATGATATTATATATTAGTAATGTTAATAACTTTTTAGGATTTTTTTATATAAAGCATTTTATTGGATTATGAAATTTCGACAAGATTCAAGAGAAATAAGTGTCTGGTGAAGTCATTTTATAATAAGAAGATCTTTATACTCTTGTTTGCTCATTATATATTTTTATTTTTATAAGGGAAATAAGAATGTTATAGTAATCTAATAATGTAATAATCAAAAATATAGAAGCACGCCTGAGAAATGTAAGTTTCACTCGTGGAATAGAAATGAATATTAGATAGCTCGCGCGCACTCTGAAAGTCCAATAAACGTGTTGTCATCGTAGAGATTTATTTCCAGCTCTAGCTAACTTTAAATAGTTCATTTGGCCGCGCGCACAATGTGAAACATTTAACGCCAGCCAGCTGTACGTTCTTATTATGAAGTTATGTATTTATGTTACGACTTGCGGAAAACTCACAATAATAGTCCTAAAGTGCGTTCGCTTTAACTGAAAGTGTTACAGTTTCTTTCGAAATTGATCAAAATAATCTAGAGTGAATCTGAATTATTTGAAATTGTTGTATTCTTATTTCGTTCTCTTTTATTCCATTACTATACCACGATTATTGTGACATTTAAAATGTATTTATCTCCCGTACCCCTTCCCCTGCCTCGAGTTACAAATTTTTAAGATAGTAGTACAGCGTTGAGCTTATTTCAAACATGTGTTATCACGTGAAATTGTGTTAGTTAAGTGCACCGAGCTATGTCGCGAATTTAACTCATTCTAAAAGATCTAATCGTGTTTTTCGCAACTACCTGATAAAACCCTTGAAAGAGAAATATTGCACTTGTTTTGAAAGGAATGCATGAATAGCTTATACATAGTAATTAGACAGATTTATTTCTTTCTTCCCGTTAGGAGTTTCAGGTGCTTTATATTGATAACGTCCATGAGAGCGACGATTCATGTAACTCACCTAAATAATTATCGTCCGTACTACCAGACATATCTTTTCAGTCAGATAATATTTACTTTATTTATACTAATATAGAATGTATACGAGTATATCGTAATATAGGGTAAACTCAGGTAAGATGGTCACAGAGGAAGGATGGCCAACACATGTTCATTCGATGTTTCATGTTCATGGCGAGATTGAAAGAACATAGGTTGGCCATCTTTCCTCTATATGGCCATCTTACCCGAGTTTACCCTATTTGAAATATCGCCGAACTTTGAAAGCGTTCTAATTAAAGAATAAAGAAGGAGGTCAAAGATAAGTTCATGAATTCGAGATATGAAAATTACGAAAAATTATTTATCCTTTTTTCATTCAAATCGAGACTTTTTGAAACCTACGCCGTTTTTACGAAGAAAAGATTTTCTTCTAGGCAATCATAGAATCTATCAATGAGAGAGAGAAAGCAGCCCGCGTTTGGAATCTATACTCGCGCAGTGAAGTAAAATGTTTTGACGATGATTTATATTTCTGTAGGAGATAAGCGAATCTTAATGTTTTCGGAAGCGAACTGTTTAGTTCTCTATAAGGACGGGAGGCAAACAACCCCTATGAAAATAATAAAGATAAATCGTTGACCGTTATCTTAGCTTACGGAAACAATCTAATTATTCTTCTCCCACTAATCATCATAAACGATATCTATATATAAAAGTCGTTAGACAAGTATGACTGGTATATATGTATGTGTGTGTATATACAGTATATATTTATATACAATGTCTGTATATATACACACCCACACACGATATACGTTGCACGCCGTGCAGAATAGTTTTTCAAAATGAGCCGCGTCGATAATAATAAATTTCTCGTAATCTCGGCGATCAGACGCGTTCGTCACATTTGCCGGATTGATTTTACGTCCCGACGATGAAAATGCGATCAGCAATAATTTATGAGTTTCTCTCGGGTTATATACCCGGACTCACACATGCGCGAGTAATAAAATTATCAAACCGGCCTTTTTGGCATCGCGGGCGCAGACCGCGTCTCTTAATTACCATACATCGCAGTAAAATCATGTATCGCGACTGACGCTTATTTCGAGGAACTGGAAGAACGAGCGGAGGAATGAAGGAAGGGCTCGAAGAGAAAGAGAGAAAGAGAAAGAGAATCGTTCGCATGCATATACCATATACCGTCTCGCAATCTTATCTATACAACTCGTAAATACCGGGCAATACTTGCAAAGGTCGATTTTCTCAATGCTCTTACTTAGGTAGTCTATTATATAGTCATGAGGCTGGTGGTGCATTAGTGACGCCAGATTGACCCGTCCGGTCAAACGCCGTTTAAATTGCGTCCAAAACAATGTTTCACGTATGTTGCCGCACAACGGCCGGTACTTATCGCAGCCCTTCACTCTTGAGATCTCGCCAGGCTGGACGAAGATTAGATTAACTAAATGGTTCAATCATATATGTATACCTGTAACACCCGGCGTGACCAATCGCCACGTCGCGTCGCCCAATACACTTAACCGCCCGGGATTCACCCTCGCCGTTAGGTTGCGGTTCGGACGCGCTGCGTTTCGTATTTCCAATAAGCGAAAGTTAAAAAAAAAACTCATAAAACGCTTGTACAAAACGGAAGATATTGCTGTTAACCGATCCTCACGACGCCGTTGACGTCATCAATTTATTTGGCGAATTCGAGAAATACTTAAATAGCGTGAACTGGCGGATGTGTATTGACAGGAGAAAATATATACACGCTTTATGCTTATCGTAAATCCAGACGAGTATATTTAACCAGATTTTCGCGTGATATATTTAGCATGATGAGATTCGAATCGATAATTATACGCGTATGCTTTTCAGAGTTCAATGAAGATAAATTGTATCGATATAGGATTTCAATAGAGATATGGAAATAAGGAATAGAAATGCAGACGTATCTGTGTGTATTGAGTAGTATATACAAAATATGATTACGCATCTTGAATGAAATTGACTGCACATATCTATCCAGATTTTGTAAAAGAATTAAATAAATCATAACATATTTGTAAAACTTTCTAGACATATTTTGTTGCATAAAACAATTTATATTTTTTTAGATGAAAAATGTAAAATATAAAATGGTCGTTATCGAATATTATTATAACGATCGATTTATTAATCTCTATGATTCTTTTGAATAAAAGAATAAAACCAAACACAATACGAATAAGGTTCTTCTGTAACGTACATTTACAATTTCATCACGCTATCTCGAGTTGCAAATCGACTATGTTTGGAGCAGATGTTATAGAATGAATTAAATTCGCGACCTAGCTCGTGCATTTAACCAACACATTTATACAATTTCATCATGCTATCCCGAGTTGTAACTTAAATTAACCATGTTCGAAACTAATAAGGTATGAAGCTCTATATACGTCTGCATGATGATAAATTCGACCGCGACGTCTGGATATCGCGAATATCCAGTGCTTACGCGCGCGTCGAACGTTCAATTATAACGAAATCCTCATGCCAGTCGCGATTTCCACGGATAAGCACGGCGGTCCTTAGGTTTACAGCCTCACCGGAAGAAGATGAGGAACGGACGGCGAGCGCGTTACGAGATCCGCCCCGGAGCATTTAAATAATAATTCGTCGTAAAGAGTGGGCCCCGACACGGCTATAATGCTCGCACGCACGCCTGCACGCAAGCGCATCAACCGGTGCATGCAGTTAACACGCACGCCTTCGGCCTTCTTTCTCTCCCTCTTCCCTTCCTCTTCTCTTTCTCTCGCTCCCTCGGTCCTTCCTCCCGTCTCTCCCTTCTCGTTTTTCCCTCATCTTCTCCCCCCACCATCTCGAATATCCTCGCGCTTCCTTATACCTCCTTTGCCCTTCTCCCCCCCCCCTCGTTATTGCCGCGATGATTATTACGATTATTACGGCGCGGTTCGCGGTTGTCGTCATAAAAGCCGCGTCATAAAAAGGAATCGTGGGGCCCCGCCAGGGGCCTCTCTTAATAAGCGGCGCTGCCGCGATGTTCTGCTTCACGACACCGTAGAACATGCGCGAGTCTCAATGACTTGGGACTTTTTTTTTTATTAAGAATATACTTACGTACAATTTAGCGCATGACTTATCCTATTGCATTTATAACGCATTTTTGGTACCTTAATAGAGTCAGTGATCGTAAGCCTTACGATATTCGTTTACATCAAATACCTTACAAATAATTAAGTAATATATGTGCATAATATGCAAATGATATATATTAATATACTAAGACCCGTATTCATAGTCGGATCTTATTTCAAGATTGTCTTAAGATGCTAATACGGCTCTGTGATTGGTTCGTAACATCTTAAGATCGTACTTAAGACGGTCTTAAATATAACATCCGCGACTATATATGAATATCGGCCTGAGAGAAATGATTCGAGACACGTAGGGCAATAATGGGAACGCCATCTTGATTTTACGCTATTATCCAATTTGCTCGTGAGATCGATGATATAGCTTTGTTAGTAATTCAATTTGACGCAGAACGTGACTCGAACGTGAACGATTCACATCCCACGTAGGCGTAGAATAAATTCTGACAAGACTGCTTATGAGCTTTAATAAAGGACTGTTAAATCCAGGATGATTAAACAGTCCGATTTGGTTATAAAAATACAGGAACGAAGTAGCGCGGGAAGGCGTGTTAAGCCTCCAGAGTGTTAAGAAGCTCGAACGTCCGCCGGGATCGGGATTACGAATATAACGATAAATTTCCAACGGGCGTCGATGCTTGGGGCCCGGTAACATTAAAACCCTCTTACACGCGGCGTTGTATCCCGGTGAATTGGTGTGTGCAGGGGTGTATCGCGCCGCGGCCAACTTCGCCGCGAGAAACAATCATGATCCCGCCTGGAGCGAAGATAAGGCCCTCCGCGTATGACATGCCCACGGCTTTTCCCCCCTTCCGTCGCCGGTTACTCGGGCGATCTACCCTGCGAGCGAGAACGGGGTGCAAAAATACTTCCAGATTGGAATCCATGCACAGTGCTTGTACCGAGGATCAGCCCGCGCGAGCATCGATCGCCCTTCTTTATTCATTCGCAAAAGAATAAATAAGCGCGGCGGCGAGACGGTGTACGGTGCCCGGTCAGACGATAAGATAGGGCCCTGTAAATCTGCAGGTTACTTAACAGGTCGCCGAACGATCTTCGAAGTATCTTCCCTCATCCCCGCCCTCCTCGCTCCTCCTCGCGCCGCGTCCCGCGCCCCGCCAAGTCGCTCGTTCTCCGGCTCGGGTTCTCCAGCTCATCCCCGCGCGTCGCTCGTTCCTTTGCACCGGCAGTTCTTTATTACTTCATGCTCGCCGAACAATCTTTCTTTTCGTTCTTTTTTTTTTTTTGCTTTCCGAGGGACGGCCGGTTCGGTCCCAACGAACTCCGACTCTCCTTCCTGCCTAAAGATAACAAAGCTCGGACACGGTTAACGCGTTACCGATCACCTAACAAATACGCGCTAACTTTGCAATAATTCCCGCCACGCTGTAGATCGAGACTAACTGTAGCGTCGATCTTGCGATCGATACGGATTCAAATGTAGCCAAGACTTACGGAACGTATAAAGTTGAACGCAATAAATACCATTTACAATTGCAATATTGCAATTTATAATTTAATTTATTAGGTTGTTAAAGTGACGAGTTAATCAATATTGGTAACATTCGTTATAATAATTATATTGATAGGTAATATGAGAAGAAAACGTTTTCCTCTTTTATAATAAACAAGGTATCCCAGATTTAACTTCACAGTTTTATTTTTAAACAAAATGTGTACTTGTGTGTAATGAAAAAAAAACAACTATCAATTTTACACCGTTTTGTCACGGTGTATCTTATCGTCACGTGGTATCATGTATACAAATGTACAACAAAGGACGATGATTCATCGATCATCACGTCGATTAACCCCCTCAGAAAAAGACAATTTGGACCGATGCTTAGAGCGCTCGATGCGCTCCCAGTTTGCAAATATGGCAATCGCAATGGAAGGAGACTTCCATCTTGCGCTTTAGTGTCTACCCGGAGATAGATTAACCGTGTGTAACCGCGGCTATGCCTGCCTACCACCCTTTCCCTGCGCCCTTCCTCCCACCCTCGCGCGCGCGTGCACAGTCTCTCTGTACAAAAGTATAATATATACCGTCGTCCGTCCTTTCCTTTCCTCGCCCGCGCGCGACGGAGAGAACCTTCCGCTGCAACTCTCGCCCCCACTTGGTTCCGGCTCCCAACGACTCGGCAAGCTTCTTCGGCGGCGGCGGCGTTGGTGGGAGTGGGAGTAAAGCGGCGACGGTGACGGTGGTGATGCCCGATGGTGGTGCGGTGGTGCCCCGACGCGCGGCGGTGGTAGTAGTGGTGGTTCATTACACGGCTCCGTAGCACGAACACCTTGCCGCACAATGCCCCCGTACACCTGTGAGAAAGTGTGCGGCGTTGCATACACGCGTCCGATATGCCGCGTGCTATATGCAACGAGCAAGAAAGCGTATTAGGTACGTAGGCACGTCGCGCGCGCGATCGGGGTTGAAGGAGGGCGGTCCGAGGAGACAGGTGCGAGCCAATCGCGAGGCGCCATGTGCAATTTCCCTTGGCTCACCTTCTCTCGCTCTCTCCTTCTCCCTCCCTCCCTCCCTTCCGCTCTTCCTCCTCTCTCTCTCTCTCTCTCTCTCTCTCTCTCTCTTTCTCTCTCCTCCTCGGTCCCTTTTCAATTTCCTCCCTCTCGCTCTCTCGCTACCTTCGTATCCTCTCTAGTCTCCCATCTCTTTCTCTCCCCCCTTCCCCCCTTTCTTGCTCGTTCTCTCTCTATTTCTCATCGGTCCTCCGCGTCTCTCACCCTTTCCCTCGTCGTCGTCTCTCTTCCTCTCCGTCCGCCGATCCGCTTCGTCTTCGCTCTCCACTGTTAACTTATTTAAACGAGACTCGACCCCGTCAATGCGAATACGAGATCCTTCCCGTATTCGATGCCGATGCGCCGCGAGTCGCCGTAGTGATTCGACACACGCGCGGCGACTCTCGAAATCGAGAGAGAGAGAGGAGAGCAACGACCCCCGCGCCGATTCCTCCAGTCGTTGACACTCATCGACCGACCTCGTTCGCATCCGACAGCCCCGACCTTGCACTCCATAGAGGAAGATACGCGGCTAAGAATTCCTTTAATCTGAACACGACACATGATCCGTACCTTTCATCGTGAGCGCGAATCCAGATTCGGAATGAATAAAACGCTCGCCCCCGACGAGCGAGAGAGTAGAACCGGTTGGCAGCGTGAAAGCAGCATGGCCATCCACTCATTATGTATATTGTAGAAATATAGGTATGCGCGTAATAATCGATGAGCAAGCGGACAAATAAAATAATAAAATAATAAAAATATCGATAAAATATCAATATGGTTAAATATTAGTAGTATAATTGAGTGTCTATTACATTACATTGTTTTTCTCGTGTAAGATATGTTGCAAGTTTGGTAGGCGTTTTCACAGATTTCTTTAAGGAGTTTTCTAGATAAAAATAACTCTTTATAAATCGGGCGACAAATTATTTTATGCCTGCTTAAAAAAACAATTTCTGAATTTTTTTATTATATCGTTCTAGTATTAAAAGCAGTATGTGATTTCGTTAAATTTAAAAGCACTTTTTTATGTTAACATATAACGCGTAAACAAAATATCCAGATATCGTCGAGCAAATAATATTGTTATAAAATAATCGTCAAATGGCATTGTATAAGCTTTCACTTTCGATAAATTTAATTTTTATGGGCCTAACGAATATTGTTTTTCTCGTGTATAGATATGTTAAAGTTTAGTATGCGTTTTCACAGGTTTCTAAGAAATTTCTTGGAGAAAAATGGCTCTTTACAGAACAGACAACAAATTATTTTATGTCTGCTTTCAAAAATATGGATTTCAAGACAATGCCACAAATTTATAATATTTTGTTGCATCCAGAAGATACTTCGGATAGTCTGTCACATTACGGTTCCGCTATTACTTTCATTCTCACCTTCTCGAGCCTGCTCGAGCCGCCTATGTATTACATGCTTAGAATTTTCGTTTTGTTAGTATAAAATAAATCGTCTCGGCAACATAGCTTTATTCTTCAGTTATGTTTTTAAAATTTATTTGATTTATCGCAAGAGACCAGCTTTTTGTTCATTTTAGAGGAAAATACGACACGTGACAAATGCATCCCATTTGTCGCCATGGGGGGGAAGCGGCAGTGGAGGTCCGTTACGGACATTAGATATTTTGCAATAGGAAACGGTGAAACCGTCAAAGATATCATTGAAGGTGCTACGAAAAGTTTTCACTGAGAGAAGCTTTTTTGCAATATCGATGTAATATACCTATATACTATACCTGAACATAACTCTTAATGTGCATACGCGTGAGTCTACGGCGTCCGAGCCAAAATGATATCTGCTCGTAACTGTAAAACTTGCAAGCCTGCCAGAAAATATTAAATAAACAATGTCAAAATGACTATAAAATCGTCAACTACAATGTGGACAGAGATGTTTCATGAATATTTTCAGATTTTTTAAAAATATTTTAAGGTAGAGAAAAATAGCGTTGAACGTGACAGACCCACGTATGCACTTAGAAGGTACCGAAAAAAGGAATATGCACATTAAGGCATAAGTATAGTATGTACCTATATTTTCAGATTTATTCCCTGTGCGTGATAACTGTCTTATGTCCATTTCTACCAATGTAGATTAACTTTAATCTCGGCTTAATTTACTTTTTGTCTTTTTTCTAACTCTTAGAACTGGAAAAAGATGAAAAGGTAAGTTAAACCAAGTTTAAAGTTAACCTGAATTGATAGAAATGGACATTAGAAAAGAAATATGTTTCTTCGAGTATTTAAAGTATTATGCGTTTATGCTCATCATCATGTTATATGCCCTCGAATATTATATATATGTTACGATATTTCTTTCGAGAAAAGATTTCTCTCTTTCATTCGTATACCATGCAGGTTGCATATTCTTCTTTCGACCGGAAACCCAAGATTTCTTTCAGACCTGACAATCCTGAGGTCAAAACCTAAGAGCTACAGAACCTGTAGCTGTTGTAATACGACCCATATATGTATATAAACCTAAAATACAGTAGTAGAATTTTTTATCTAATTAAAGTGTATAGAAATTGAATAGGTTTTTAATCTAATTAGTAGTCGCAGAATTGATTAGACTATGAAACTATATTAATTAGTATAATCGAATTAAGTGTATTTCGCGAATACCAAGGGTATAATCCAATAATGTTTCATTCACTCGCCTGTTTAGGAACTCAAACGACCACGCCCAGGGATATATCTTTTGTCCCGATAAAATATATGACGACTAGAACCTGGGGTGGGTTACGTTTCTCATACAATTTGACCACTAACTTCAGAAAAGACCTTTCCCGGTACAGTAAAATCTGGTATATGTACGCGTAACTTTCGCTTTATTCATCGTCTTTACGTATCGTTTACGTATTATTCCTTCTCTTTTTTTATTTCTAACATTTATAGTCGATAAATCGGGAAATTCGGCAGTCCGGTAACGATGGCTAACGATCACTGTCGCTCTAATAATGATGAGATTTAGAAAAGGATAACGTGTTCCAAGAACTATCCCTTTTTTTGGTTTTTGTCATTAGAGACAGTCATCAAAAGAAAGATTTCAGTAGACGCGTGACTGCAATTGCGACATGAATAAGACTCGCGATCACGTGGCCCTTAACTGCTCTACGCGACGAAGGTCACGTGGAATCGATCATCGCGCAATTCCGTCGCGCTTGCCGCGTTATCCCTCAGAAATCCCGGAAACGTAACGGCCGAATTTATTCGCGGGCCGCAATTTATCGTTGGGATCGCGCGCGAAATGGCTGGAATCTATTGCGCGCGGCGCGAGTAAAATCGAGCGCAAATCGGCACGGCGCGGCGCCGCGATTCCGGGCCACCCGCTGGCGAACATCTGGGACTGGGGGATAGGAGGGTTAAACGCGGGCGGCGTAGGCGGTGGCGCGACGAGGCGAGCTCGTCGACGGCAGGGTATCCGCGCGCCCGGCGCACTGGATAATAATTAATAACTCGACGGTGAGTGGCTCGTGCAAGCGCCGCCCCCTTTCCCCCTGATTTATGAACCGCGCCGCCTTCCATGTCATAACCGAGGCACCGAGCGACCGGTGGTGGTGGAAGTTCACGCCGTGGTATATCCGGAGTGGTGGGACACACACAGAGGAAATCGCCGCTCTGCCACCACCGTCGTCGTCGGTGATGGTGGGGCCTCTGTAGATGGTGGCGTTGCTCGCATACTCATGAGACTGGTTCTTCATCAGGTAGTTGCTTCTCGTTCCTTACGCTCGACGGTACGATGCACGAAATCTAATAATTGTTCAGGATATTTTTAATACGTTACTATATTCGACTGACGATGAGTAATCTTATTGTTAGATAGCATTTTGTCCATATATACATGTATGTATATACATGTAAAAAATATATATACATATATATCCCTTTCTTTTTTTATCTTGAGATAGTTAAATTCCGCCGATTTTCGACTCAAGCGTATCGTTATCAATATTTTTAATATTATAGTATATATCTCAGTGCTATGTGGAATGACTGTGTGGAATGGCAAAGACGAAGACGAAAGACCCAGTGGAAGCTTTAAAATGTGTCAAATGGCGTATAACGGATCCGTTGAAGCTGTGCACTCGCAGGTTGAGGAAGAGCTTCCTCAAGTTACATCGACGAATACCCAGTAGGCCATACATATATACTTACTTAACGTTGGAATCTTAAACTATTTATTTGCTCTTTATGCGACGAGAAAATTTGCAAAATACAGTGATCACTCACTGATCAAATGTATTGAATAACAATTATCTACAACTAACTGATTCGAAGAAGGCAATCGATAACGACCTTTCAGTATCAACATAATGTATAAATAAGTAAATATCTATGATCTAGCTACAGATATCTTTATTTTCAAAAGAAATTCGTAACAATGATACAATTTGATCAGTTTCGTGAGTCATTGTAAATATTTTTATCTTGAATAGATAAATAATCCAATAACGAATGATGTCGTTGTCTCGCGAAATCTTATATGTTTTGGAATTTCAAAATCTATCGTTTTTAAATAGGATAGTATAATTTTATCATCATCATAGCATCTATAAATATATAGAGAATGAATTTGTGTGAAAATTATAATTTTGGATAGAAAATGCTCTATAATACTTATTCGAGACACAATTACAGCTCTTCTTAAACATTTTCTTCGTATTATCAAGAGCAACAGATATTTTTAATTCTGATGTTGTTCTTAGGAAGCAATCCATGATACGTCTCATTGGGGATATATCAAGGATAGCTTGAACTATCTGTAGTATCTTCTCATCATAGTAGCATCATCTCATTAAAATTAACTTCGTACAGAAGTTTAACCTTAGAAAGAAATATTGAATTGGCCAAATTTTTGGCTAAAAATCTTAACCAAGTTTTCTTAATTTTTTTTTTTTTTTTTTTAGAAAACAGTTCTATACGTAAAACTTTAGATACCTAATATATTGTAACCATTTTATTCAATTTTTTATCATTTTTCAGGCAGCTTTACTTTTCTATTCCGAAGAAGTTTTCATTTTCTTCGGTGAGATGAGAAAAATGGGAAATTTCACGAAACTTTAATCTTTTCCAGATTTTCTTTTATTAAGAAAGACTTTTGTAGCATATTTTCGAATTTCTTCAAGAGAATCTTATTTGTTGGCTATATATACAAAGGATTTCAAGATGAAAACGGCAGGGGGGACAAGGCGAGACATTTATGTGAAGTTATCACAATTTTCTACGAATAGTTGAAGAAATCGGCAAGAATGAATGAAGTCGGGATTGTTCCAACACTATGTTCCTCTTACAATTAATCTTAAACAATGAACGTGCATAATTAAATTTAACGATGTTCTGCCTCAAGAGCGGCCGTAAATGTCTAAATATTATAATTATAATGATACAAGTCTATAATTATAACTTTATATAATATCATAACTATATATAAGTTTCTCACAAAATCCATTATTACTTTACATATATTGTAAACATAAATTTAATGTCAATATGATTAATACAATTGGCGATATAAGAACTTTGAGGAAAATGTTATAAGAATTCTTATAGAATTTCTAAATGATTGTAGAAGACGTACAAAATGAATAATAGAAAATTTAGTTTTTGAATTAATAGAGATAATAATTATTTTTGAAAATAAATTATTAGGAAAAAGAAAAAGTTTATTAACGGTTTGACAGTTAGCACTCAGAAAATAAAATTCCATTGTATAGTGTGCCACCTCCTAAGGAAGAACATCTTGTACCTTCGATTTTACGCAAAATCGGTAGCTTATTGTTAAAATGCGAGCAGCAAAACAGAGAGACAGTGACCATCAACATAAAAATTGGGTCGTAAGTTACATCGAAATCTTATCACTGTTCTACTCAGTTCTCGACACTTTTTGTCAATTGTTTCAATTGATTTACGAATATTTATAAGCATTTGATTATTTCATAATGTCTTTCCAACTCCATTAGTTGCACGTCGTAAATTTCTTGGAATAAAGATCAATCTTTGAATATCTTAATGACAGTCCGTTTTGGACTGTCCGTCTGAATCTTTTGTTTGGATCTGAGTGTATTTTGTTCAGCATTGTTATCGATTTTTCATCCATTTTTCATCTTCGCCATCATCATTTGTTTGAAAAATGGATCGTTTTTGTTACGTTTAAGCAAGAGATCAAGATTGATTAATGGACTAAGTTTTTTTCGATCAGTTCATAAGATACTCAAGTATCACAGTTAAGTTTGCGCAAGTAATTTTTAACGGATTTCGATATAATATACATTCATCAATGTTTTGATTCAATCAACTTTGGTTGTCCCGTGAGAACTTTTGACAAACAAATTTTCTGCACAAAACTGTAATGAACGAATAACAACCAATATATGTGTATCAGGCTGGTGAGAGTCGAAAATTATTCTATGTATTTATTGTGTACATGTATAGAATAATTTTCGACCATCACCATCCTGATATTAATTTATTCTAAACAGTGTTATGTAGTGATTTACGAAACTGATCGAATGTGCTATACAATAATTATCTACGAATAACTAATACAAAGAAGGCAAACGATGAAAACAGCCTTTCAATATCAATATAACATATAAACAAACAAATATCTATGATCTTGCTTTAGATATCTTTGGTTACGAATTTTCAAAAGAAATTTACAATGATTTAATCTTAATCAGTTTCATGAAATCATGAGTCATTATATATTCATCAGAAAATGCGCTAGTTATCTACTCGGTCTTACAATATAACTCTCCATTAAAACTGAAACGCTATCTTACATGCTTAAATTAAATAATTCTTTAATTACGTAAGATGTATGTTTATGTACATATATGTATGTCTTCCAATTAAAAGAATAACTTATTTGCGAGAGGCGTATATAAACATACATCCGATCGTTAATGAGAAAGTATATGTGTGATTATATTCTCTGCACATGGCGAACAATTTTTGATTGTAGTACATCGTACAATAACGCTGCAACATCGATTACAAATGATCCAAAGACCAAGCAAGATTATAGAACCTCTTATTTGTCCAAAGATGCTAGATGACTTGGTGGCAGAATGATTAAGTGAGAAACTTAGGTTTGATTTCCAGCTCTATTATTAAAATATATAATATATAAAACTCATAAAAAGGATTACTAGGTGTGAGACCCCCCTCCCCCCGTTTAATGACCGAATAAAAAAATATAATTTTCTTATAATAGAAATAAGAGAAAAAATAAAAACTAATACAACTTTATAAATAAAATATAGTACCTACTGCATACTATTTTCTTCGAAGATCCTAAATAATAAAAGGAAGAATAGTTGGTCCAATATTTAAAATCAAACGTCTCTTTGAAATGTGAGATAGACTTATAATTATTTTATGTACTATCTTTAAGATAGTACATATAGGACACATCTCTATCTTCTTCGACTCCGAAAGAGCGTTTAACAATATCAGTCATCATGTTTTAATAAACAAGCTGAGATATGTTTGAATTTTTTTTGTTCTGCATTTCGCTGGATATATGTCTATTTAAATTAGAGAAAATAAACTTCGAGTTTCACTCATTAAAGAGACAGAAATCGCTATTTTGACTTGTGTACTTCTAAGTTCTGTCTGTTCTGGTATATTGCTAAGTATTGGAGTCTTTGTTATTCGTTCTTTATCTAACGGTCTTTAACAAAGTGTTAAAGCATTGCGAGTAAAATTTTTTAACTGATGACTTACATGCATATTGAATATAGGTAGAAATCTACGTGACACGAAGTCGAAGACTGTCAATTAATTAACTGAGCAACTAATAAGCTTACTTTATCCAAAAAAGTATAGTTATAATTTTAAACATCAATAATATCTTACTCGACGAGTTTTTCTTATTGTAGTGGTTATATTATCATACCACGTATTGACCTTGTGAAACATCTTATCTTATGCATCTTGCCTTGGGAGAAAAAAAACACATGCGTGTGCATATATATAAATATTATAATACATTTTATTAATTTTTTTAATATTATTATTCTAGTTTCTAAAAAGGATGTAAAAATGTATTATGATATATTAGAGTATACTTAGATCTTCTCTTAATAGAGATTCATTCGCTCGTTTCCTTTATTTCTCTCTCTAATAAATATATTAACTATTTTTTATATATAAAAAACATATTTCAATATAAAGAACCGGAAACCCGTTCATATCGCGATCATTAAGAATTCCGCTTTCGTCGTACATCCTGACTGTAATATGTATATGGGATGTCAACTTATCTTTCATGTTAGCCTTGGCGCTCATGTTAATCGCCGAGTGAAACTTTAAAAGCACAGGTGCTGATGTATCTGCCCTCATTTTAATGTTGGTCGTATAGCTATCAGCTTACGCATATTCGCATGTAATATGAAAAAATCAACCTTGCCGTGAGGTACATGTGGAATCTATTAAGCATGCGTCGTTTACAAAAGCAAATACATACGTATAATCCGTATACGTATATACGTATATAATCATTCGAATAATATCTATGAATTAATATATCAGTTATAGATAGAAAAAGTGACTTGTTATTTATCAATTTTTATCATTTTATTTTGCAGGAGAAGAAAATGACTTTACATCAGACGGCGAAGAGAGCGGTGGTGGAGGAGGAGGTGGCGAGGAAGCCGTGGATCTCACAGCGACGAGATCTCATCAGGGCGATGATGATCCTATGGAAGAGGATGAGGAAGAAGGTATCGATGAGCAAGACGAGCAGGATGAGGACGAGGAGGGCTCGCGCAAACAGATACATCATCGCCAAGATGCGGAGAACAATAATAACTTTGTGGAGAGCGGTCTACCTACCGCCATATTCCCACCCGCTGGAACTAGTCACGTCACCCTCGAAGCCCTTCAGAATACAAAAGTGGCGGTCGCCCAGTTCGCCGCCACTGCCCTCACTGGGGCAGACAGTGAAGCGGCGCTGCAAGACTTGGCGTTTCTGGAAAACACGCTGTGCACCCTTCAGAATCAACAGGTATTACAATTACAGCTGATTCGACAACTTCAGCAACAATTATTGATCACTCACGGGCAATCGGTAATGCAATCGTCGGCGACGGAGCCAACTGATAGCAAAGAGGCTTCGTCGTCCCCTATTATTCATCCGAAACCATTGTCGAGTCTCGCGTCACCTCCTTCTTCTCGTCCGCCGAGTCATCATCAGCAAACATCACCGGCGCCGCTGACGCCGAATCTGCTTCAGGAACGACCCACCTCGACGAGCAGCGCATCTCCTTTGAATCTACCCCTATCGTCGTCTGGCGCGACGTCGACCGTCATCACGACCACCAGCAGCCAAATGCCGATGCCGCATCAAATGCCGCCGCTCTGCTCGATAAGCGCTTCCCTTGCTTCATCGATCATAACGAATACCGATCCGCCGCCGCTTCACGAGCCAAACACTCTGGACATTCTTCAAAAGCGTACTCAGGAGGTATTGGATAACGCGAGTCAAGGGCTAGCCAACAATTTGGCCGACGAGCTCGCGTTTAGAGGCAAGGGCTCGCGACTCTCTCCTTACGATTCAAAATCGAGCGGTGGTCGCGGCGAGCCCTTCTTCAAGCATCGATGTCGCTTCTGCGGCAAAGTCTTCGGTAGCGACTCGGCGCTACAAATCCACATACGATCCCACACAGGTGAGCGACCCTTTAAGTGCAACGTATGTGGCAGTCGGTTCACGACCAAGGGCAACCTGAAGGTCCACTTCCAAAGGCACACGGCCAAATTTCCACACGTTAAGATGAACCCGAATCCCGTTCCAGAACATTTAGATAAATACCACCCACCCCTCTTGCAGCAAATCGCTTCCGGGCAGAGGCCGATGCCGTCCCCGCCGCCGCCGCCACCACCATCCTCTCATCACCCCTCGTTTCATCCGACAACAACGCACGGTTTCCTCCCACCACAACCGCCCATGCCTTTGAGTCTCACCTTATCCAATATGACGCCTCTTTACCGGTCCCCAGTTATTAATCACCGGGACGATCAAGATGTGCCGGAGAATCTTAGTAAAGTACCCATAACCACCGCTCCACAGACATCTCCCACTTCTCCCGCTGCCATGTTGAATTCTCGTCATTCCTTTCACGACAATATCCATCAACAACATCAAAAGCAGCAGCTTGAGCAAAGAGAGGAGATAAAGCTCGAGCAGAGATCGCCCGGGCAGGAGCAGTATCAACAGCGACCGATGAGCCGGGAAGGCGCCGAGCGAATAACACCCAAGAGAGAACCTGAGGAAGCGGAAGAAGCCGCGGAGGAGGAGAGCGAAGATTTTGAGGAAACCACAAGACGATACCTCAATTCACCCCAATCCGTGAATCCACCGTCCCAGCCGCAAACGTACGAGGATTGTAGTATGGACAGCAAGATCAGCGGACGTTTAGAGGGCGACGGAGAAATGGAAGTAGACGAGGAGACAGAAGAGCAACCTGAGAACCTTTCGGGCAGAGGTACGATCAATCGTTTGCCTCAACAGATCATGGCGTACCCGGGAGCATCGCCGGCCAGCAGTAGCGCGAGTAGCGGTAGTCTGCAGACATCCTTCGCCGGTATCCTGTTCCCAGGTCCGCCGGCTCATCATCAAATTCCCGGTCTTCCTGTTTCGACCCAGGTAGGACCAATTACGACGTCCGGAAGCGAGATGATCGATCCGGCCAAGGATCCAGCGATTTATTCGACTTTACTACCACGGCCTGGCAGTAATGACAATTCCTGGGAGAGCTTGATCGAAATAACGAAAACTTCGGAGACGTCCAAGTTACAGCAACTAGTCGACAATATCGAGCACAAGCTGAGCGATCCTAATCAGTGCATCGTTTGCCACAGAGTGCTCTCGTGCAAGAGCGCGTTGCTGATGCATTATCGCACTCATACCGGTGAGCGTCCCTTCAAGTGTAAAATTTGCGGTCGCGCCTTCACGACGAAGGGCAATCTGAAGACCCACATGGGAGTGCACAGAGCTAAACCGCCGCTCAGAGTGTTGCACCAGTGTCCAGTGTGTCACAAGAAATTCACGAACGCTCTCGTATTGCAGCAGCACATACGCCTTCACACCGGGGAACCTACCGATCTCAGCCCGGAACAGATCCAAGCTGCAGAAGTGAACGAGTTCCCACCCGGTTACCATCCGCTGGCGTCTTTCCTCCCGCAAGGATTTCCGCCGCTACATCCGACTGGCGCGAGCTTCTCCTTGGGATTCCCACCATCCAGGCAAACGGCCATCGAGCAACATTCGCACGAAAGTGACATTGACGCGAAAGAGGAGTCTCAACACCAACGACAGAGATTTATGGAGGAGCACAGCGAGGAGATGGAAGATCAGGAAGACGAGGAGCAAGATCACAGAGAGGACGACGAGAGGTGCGAATTGAATCGCGACAGGCGTAGCGTCGAAGTCGAAGAGGAGCAGGACCACGAGAGTCAAGATACGACCGAGCACAAGGACGTGACGCTTCCTATATTTTCGACCTCGTTGGCGGCGCTCGAGAATCAAGTGAGGACCATCACGACGACGGCCACGACTGCGAATGTAGCCAGGTCGCCGTCCTTTCACCGATACAACGGTAGCGAGAAGAGCACCAGCCCGCCGACCTCCGGTGCCCCGCTCGACCTGACACCCCGCGCTTCGTCCACGCCAGCGTCGGTGGCCTCAGCATCGCCGACGCCGCCACCCCAGACCACGCCGCATCATCCACCGAATCCCTTCGGCATGTTCGCGGGTCTACTTCAAGCGGTCTCGTCCTCTCCTACCACCAGCACGATAGGCACGTCGAACATAAACAGCGTCACCTCGATGAATGCCGTCAACCCGGGAAGCGGGCCCGGCAGCGGACCACTAGCCTCGCTGACCACTTCGGCGGTACTAGCCGCATCGTCGACTTACAATCCGCTCGGCCTAGCTGTCGGAGGCCCAGCAGGTAGGAACTGCTAGCATCAGGGCGGGCTGCGGTTCCTGCTACACCTTGTCCCTCGTCCGAACTATGATCACGATTCTTTACTGCGAATCGCTAAGTCCAGTATCGCCGAGTATACCTATCTCCGTGACGTATCCATCTTGTCCAGTCTCATGTCAATGTCCTGTTTGTGGTGTAGCTGGACCTAGCACTCCCATTCTCCCGTTATATAACTTTCTTCTTCTTGTTATCTTCGTTTTAATAATCATCTTTATTTCTTTCTCTTTATCTCTCTTTTTTTATGTTCACTAATGTATCTATAATATTACAATATATCTATGTTATTATTATTCTCCTTATCGTTTTCTTTTTCTACATTTCTCTTAATGTTATGCGATAATTTCTGTTTCTCATTGTATTCACGCTAACTCTTGCGATGCCGCGTCACGTTTATACAATGTGTAGAATGTCTTTGTGATTTTCGTCGTATTTAGAGCGGTACAATTTCGGTTTATTTATTTTGGTTTATTCATTTATTTTTTAATTTTTTTTTATTTAGAAAACTAAAAGTGAAGACTCGGCCTCAGTATTAGAAAACGGCTGGAAGTTAATCATTCCACATTAATACAATAACGATTGGTGTCCGCTCACATTGGAAAAGATACAAAAAAAGCAAGGCAAGTAGGCAAGTAGGTTTTGTCTGAGATATTTAAAAAAAATGGCAAAAGATAGCGAGCAATAATAGGTAATATTCTTCAATTTTATTAACTATTTCTATTAATTTGAAAGAGATAGCAATATATTTATAACTCAAATTAATAACGATGATATACATCATAAATATCAGTCGTTTTGTAATGCGTTAATTTCTTACCGGTAATTATACCAGTATTTTTACTTTATTATTAAACTTAATGTCGCGTCTTTATTTAGGATGTGTTTAACACTTTCAATACTCACGTGCATGTTAAGAAATAAATGTGATAAATATGTATACGATATTTACAAAATATTATAACGCATACAAGTTGTATACGATGAAGCTTAGAGCAAGTTAGAATGTGGATCTAACAATAATATAATTGAATACTAAGGGTGACTGAATATATAGTTCAGTTTGTTACATAAGAGTGTATTAGAAATAGATTTGTTTTTTATTTTATTTTTAATAAATGCTCTATAAAAAAAGAGAGGGAGCTAGTTTAGTTCGATATGTTTCATTTAATTCGTAGTCAATTGACAGCTGAAGAGGACCTGAGTTTCTACTTTTGTGGGAACTAATTCTCGGAAGATTATATCTGAGAAAACATTAACGCGAATAAGAAACCAATATAACTATATCCACAAAATAATTTTAGAAACACTAAAATGTACAAAGTAAAAAGTACAAAGCGATTGTGTCGCACAAATATTTGCACTTATCTGTTTATATTGGTATATTATATTGGTATAATGATTAAATTATTTTATAAAAAAGAAAATTAACGTTTTACCTATTTTAAAATAAATGTGATAAAAATTTATCCTTCCCATATCCTTCCCCACGATTACGACTTAAATATATATTATCAAGATCATAATATTGAGTACCGTAATACAAATTTTGGCAGTCGCTTATTATTAATCATTTACTATTCGTTTCAAAGCTATATTAACAAAAAGAAATAATAAGACATGCAATGATAGAAAATGTAATATAGTAATTGTCCGTTGTAACATGCATTTTTTAGTAACTTAAGAGTTCATCACTGTTTTCATTAAATGCAAAGTGAATACATAAATAAGTTAGTTTCAGATAAAGATTAGGTTCGATTAAGGCACTAGGCTTGTTTTTTTAGCTGAATTTTTTGCACGATTGATCATCTCATTTCTTCTCCAACGTAAAAAAAATGAACCGTGCAAGTTAAGCTAAAAAGAACAAGCCTACTAATTATTGCGCGATATAAAGAACGTTTCTTTTCGATTTTAAAGTAGAATTTTATATAAAATATTTAAAGATTTCAAAAATTGAAAAGTGAATGTGTAGGCGGAGAACAGGCGAAGCATTGCCAAACTAAATCGTAAATTAATGAAATTGAAATTTTTTCAGAATGGAATGTAGGGAAAAGGCCCCTTCTCCCTTTTTACATACTTACACTTTTACTTATCAATTTTTAATCTCTAACCTTACAATCCTTATTTAAAATCTATATTCGATACCGCATCTTCTTATTTGATATTTATTTTTATTCAATACTTGTTAACCAACTTTATTTATGTATTAACAACTTTTTTATAAATAAACGACGACTTTATCTTCATCTTTATTACAGTACTCAGGATAATGGCCTTGACAATACACGTTATTGGAAAAGAATATTGGGAAATAAACTTTTATCATAATTTCTTTTTGTATGTATTTATTCTTGCACCACAATTCACTCTCATCTTTTCTATTATTCTGTTTCATTTTATTTAGATAAATTTTTTTCGTAGTTATTAGTAAATACCTGCTGAGATTGTGAAAGCCAATTTTATCCGTTTTTTTAAAAAGGCATAATTTTAATTGTTAAAATACGTAAATACATGGCAGTCGAATACGTTAAAGAAAAGCGCGATCAGCATAGCTTTTAAATTACTTGTTATTAATTTTTTGTTATAAAATTATGATAAAGATACATTTATAGTGCTCGATTACAACTAAGCCGCGATTATATTAACTATTATCAATAGCAACTTGATATCTTCGACATATAATTTTTATATACATATATCAAAGCATAATTTTTAAATATAGATCGCTAAATCATTAATACGACACAATGGCTTGGCAATGATCGTATTCGTATCGTAAAGTTTCATCTTTGTGAGAGCTCAAACATTTTTAATGGAATTAGTGTCAGGCAACAGAAAAGATCAATTAAGACAGACTATAGTCCATCTTTGATGCTTCATAGCAATCTCTTACTGACAATTGTCATCTTTTAATACTGTATTCGAAAATCGTGACATCTAATAAATATTTTAAGACAAAGTTTGAAGAGCTGTCATACTTTTTTCACATACTAATTGTTCCATTTGTGTGAAGAAAAAATTGCCACTATATTTGTCAAGGGCCTTTGATAATCAACGCGTTAAAAATATCGTTTCTCTTAAAAAAATACAAAGCCAACTGAGTCTTCTTCTTTATAACGCGTCCTAAATTAGAATTTCTTTATTTCATGCAGAACGTCTTCGCTAATAAGATTCGCATAAAAGTTATGCTGATCACGTTCTTCTTTGACAGACTGTATATCACGTTTTAGGAATTGCGAAAAAAATACATAATATACGGGTCATTGATAGAGCAAAACGGGAACGCGATGTATTAAAAATTTCGAAATGTCGAAATATATATTCACATACGAAGGTTCGAATCGAAAATGTAAAGGGATACAATTTGTTACAGTGCGTGGCAACACCACATGTAAATTCTGCTACAAGACGTTCGCGTGCCAATCTGCATTGGAGATTCATTACCGGAGCCATACGAAGGAGCGACCTTTCAAATGCACCATATGCGATCGAGGTTTTTCTACGAAGGTAATTAAATATATTTTACCTCGAAAGCGAATATTGCGAATTGCTAATATTTATCTCTTTTTCTCTCTCTCTCTCTCTCTCTCTCTCTCTCTCTTTCTTTCTTGCTCCCTTTCTTGTTTGTATATGTCGTCTTTTTTGTGACTCATATTTCGATGTCGTAATACCTTGTTGATTGTGACACGTTTAATTATCTCGATATTATATCTTGATATCTGCATTTAGGAATATCCTCTGCTATAGGAATATTATTTTATTTGAATAATTTCCACACAAAAACAGAAAGATTTATGTTGAAATTGATATAACTTAAGCTCCAAACTTCTCGAAACTGTTAGGAGGCATCATAAAGCAATGTTGTTTAGAAATATCTGCACATATCTTCAATCATGATTGTATAATACCTTGCTAAAAATTCGAATTAAATATTGTTACTTTCAGAAAAATTATCATCCTACTTTACTTCCAAAGAATATATCCTGAATGGAATACTCAGATACCCTACGATAAATACAAGTACAAAAAAGAAAAATATGCACAAATATATTAATCTTTCGTATGTTCAGTTGACGTAAATAAAAAGCACCCTGCATACACATTTATTTAAATCTCAAGCATTAGTTTAAGTTCAAGTTGTTGACCACCACATAAAATTTCCAGAAAATTTAGATAATATTGTTGCAAAATTTGTTCTGGAATATGTACGTTGAATGATAAAACTATATTAAAAATAATATATATTATACATACATATATATCAGCATTATCGCTAGCATTAACGCACTATGAAAATATATGCCAATCTTTAAGAATAAATCGACAATAAAACCTTAAAAATCGCTAATTAAATATTAGAAATACCTCATTCGTCACGCAAAGCTTCTCTTTGATATATCTATTCACACCACTTCTATACTCTTCTCGTTGTTCTGCTGTACTTTCAGAACGATGATTCCGGTCAGCAAGTATGTTCCTGCGCGGACCAACCCTTCGCCGCGAAGGGTCCGATTCTCCCACAACCCAATCCCCAATATCGCTCGTACCCGGCGAGACCGGCCGCCGGAAATAGTGAGAAACCGAAACGCAGGCGGCGGCGGCCTGAGGAACGGAAGAACCGGGGGCGGACAGGAACAGGAGGGGGGCGAAGGCTGACGTCTGTTTATCCTGCCGTCCGCCTGCCCCCGCTGATGCCACCCGCCCTCGGACTTCTACCCTCGGACCACGTCTTCCTGGTAAGAGCCTCCTCTACCAGCAAGCGTACACGCGTTCGTTCTCATCTCGTGCAGTCGATAATGTCACGGCCAAGTCGCAATTATCTTTTTCCGCGTAATAATATTATTTCTTCCTTCTTGCGATTGAACTGAACGACTTAAACGCAATAATTCAAGACGTAATTATCGTGAGATTAAGCAAAATGTATACATCCGCGCAAAACACATGCGATAACTTTATCGGAATAATGCAACAACGTAAATATTGAATTACTTCGATTAAAAGAAAGTACCTTATAACGTGTTAAAATCCTTATGTAAAGTAACTTTAATATAAATATATAATTGCGAGATGAATTTCCCATTTAAAATAAAAAAGTATAAAGTCCCTCATGTATCTGTACTGTGATGGCGTTCAACGGCAATATTCGCAGATCGCTAATATATTGTACACAGATGCCACACATGAGCAACAATGTTACGACTGTTCTTTTCTAGGAATCGCAGTCAACTGCTTAATTAAATACAATAGAACGTGTTTTGATGCGCAGGGTAATATGAAGCAGCATATGTTGACTCACAAGATTCGCGATATGCCGCCACATCTGTTCAGCGATCCCAAGCATCAACAGCAGCAGCAGCAGCAGCAGCAGCAGCAGCAGCAACCGCAGCAGCAACCGCCGCCGCAGCAACCGCCACAACCGCAGCTGCAACCGCAGCCGCAACCGCAACAGGATCAGGAGACTTCCAGAAGTCCGATGTGCGTCGACGATTCGAGCCTACCGCCCCCACCTCCGCCACCTCCACCACCCCCGCCGATGCCACCAACGTCCATTGAGTCTACGATACCGGTAAAGAGATCGCCGGAGGGAGAGCTGCCGGCACCAAAGAGACCAGCCAGTAAGTATAATTTCGCTCGCGTTCGTTCGCTTTCATAAGGATAAGAAAGAAAAAAAAGAACTCAATCTGCTTCTTCATCGAGCGCCACATCCGTATTATCCGAATTCAGCTTCGCTCGACAGATCCGATATCTCATTGCTAACGCGTTGTCAATCACGATTGGCAGCCCCTCTCGCTAACGAACACCGTAGTTTTGAAGTACCCAAAACGCTGCTGCTTCGCAACACGCTTGCTAGCCTCTTCCTTTTTTGCCTCCTGTCCATCATTATTTCCACACGCTTCGGAATTTCTGTGTACACCCTGGATTGCTGGTGGCGGGTTACGCTCACTCTGTTCGTCCCGTCATTCATACAGGGCAAGTTGGATTTCTTGTGGCTATGGTAGCATCGTACTTTCCATTTCCGTTGTTATGACATGTATAATTATTAGCGTATAAAAAGAAACTAAAGCTTTGGAACGACCGCTGAGTCTATTCATGCCGTACTTTTCTCATTTTTCATGATCCTCAGATTTTCAAATCAATTTTTAAAAGCCTCGGACTGAGACTTTTACGAAATAACGATCCTTTAATTATCTACCATATCGCATATCAATATCACGAAGTCAGGGACAGTTTAGCGAAACCGTTATGTGTATTTGCAGGCCTGCCGAGCAAGCATTTGTGCCAGATTTGCAATAAGAATTTCTCCTCGTCCTCGGCGCTCCAGATTCATATGAGAACTCACACCGGCGACAAACCGTTCCGATGCACCGTCTGCCAGAAGGCGTTCACCACCAAAGGCAACCTCAAGGTATAACACCATTAATTTTTTAGCCGCCGTCAAAAGTCTGAGTCCCTTCTATAAGTCTCCCGAAAGTCTCTTACTAACACCAGCCTAGCCGCTACCGCTTCTACTAACGCCAAAAACGCGTAAACGTCGCTCGAGCTCGATGAAAGATCAGCGCCTACCCGATCGAGATCTGACGCGCGACACCGCCTCTGATCGTCTCTCTCTTGCTTTTCCACCACAGGTGCACATGGGTACTCACATGTTCACCAACGGAACGTCACGTCGAGGTCGACGGATGTCGTTGGATATACCTCCCCTGCCAATCACGCCCAAGGACTCGGAGTTTCTGCAACGGCGACCGGACCTCTTTTACCCGTATCTTCCCGCGCCGTTCCTTAACGGCGTCCAGCAAAAGGTAATGCTTATACCGCTCGAAGCGAGAAGCTATTCCGCCGGCATAATTCAAAGACGATTATCGCGATAAGTTTCATAGACATCGAGAACGTATAAATCTTGCTATCCCTGATGGAAATATTTTACTAAAAATGTAATGAAAAATTTTACTGAAATGTATTTGAAATGTTCTTTCAATTGACCCCATTTCATTATTATTCGATTAATATTTTAGTTAAAATTTAATTTTCAGTTAAATTTAATACATTTCATGATATCTAATATTTCAAAAAATTTGTAATTACTTTTCAACAGTATATAATTTAACTTTCCTTACATTTTACAGTATTACCTACATTACATAGATATCATAAGGACAATTATGATTTATTTTGAAATATATTCAGTAATTTTTCAATCATTTTCATTTCATTTTCATCAATTTTATAATACTTTCAGCAAAATATATTTCCTTCGGGGATAAGTTTCTGTTACAATCAACTCCGAGTAAATTCGCGGAAATTTTTGTTTTATCGCAATTTCGACCTTTATATAACGATTGCTGTTCAATTTAAGACGTTTAACGGTACTTTACGTAACGATTGAACTCTAGAGGCGTCACGGGGAGCCGCATTAACGATCACCGTTTATTTTCATTTTTGTAGGTAATTGCCCTCGAATAAACCTAACCAGACGGCGTGCATTACTTACAGCTGAACGAGATTTCGGTGATTCAAAGTAGCAACGGGTTACCGCCTCATTCCTTGAGCGCGGGCAAGTACGCGGCGAGCCTGTTCGGCTCGGTGTACGGTGCCGGCGCGGGTGGTTTCTCCCTGGACAAACAACCGATGGGGCCGACCAGCAACGGGCCTCTGGACGGCAAGTCCGCGATACCCTCGGGATCCATGCTCTTCCAAACACCGTCGCCCTCGCACTCGCCCGGCGCGTCGTCCAACGGCGGCAATCAAACGTCCGCCAGCGTGTCCTGGACCGGCGATACCCTTCAACATCATTTTGACCGAGAAACACCGAGTAGAACCGAGAATGACGCCACCCCGCCCACAGCACGGCTACCACCGCCACCGGCAAGGGGAGAGGGATTAGCCGCGTGAAACTTAACGGATACATATCTTTCCATCTAACTGCACGATAGGCGCGCGATCGTCCGTTCATAGCGGCCGAATCTCCGCCGCGTAAGAGGCTGATAATATAATCGATACAATTCTCTCAGACTGAATTAGTTTAGAAGAAGAAGAGAAGAGTCGCGACGAGCGAATGTTGACAGCGGGGGTAGTCTCGACCCCGCCATCCCTCCGTCCCAATCGGCGAAGGTTTACCATCGACTCATTTGGTCTTGCTAGATCATCAGGAGTGGAAGTTTTCAAACGCAATGATGCACCGCCTAGAAATGATTCCGCAAATCCCGGTCGGAACAGTTACAATATACAATGACTATTTTTTTCCGTGCTGTATCCGTGCTGCATTTCAAAGGAAGACAATCTTCGGAACTGAAAATACGCCTAATTTCTCACGTCGGGAGAGCACGATCGGAACGATCGGAACGATCACCGGGGACAATCGCGCGACCGAGCGTAGCTCGTTGGTGATACAGTTGCTTTTGGCATTTCTCTACGTACGAGTGACAACATATCCCTACGCCCCCCCCCCCATCTCTCTCTCTCCTTCTCCATCTATCTCTTCCTCTTCCTTCCTTGTCCCTTCCCACGCCCGGTAGTGGTTTTCAATGTCTGCAAGCGAAGACACCATGTTCCTATTATCGCGCTAGTCTTAATATGCGTAAAAGGGGTCGGTAGATTCCATCGATCCGTCGACGGCTTCCGAGTAGGCTAGGAGACACCGAGAGTTTCGACCTCGATACGGATACTCTCGATACGCGATGAGGCTCGACCGCGTCACCGCTGGCGCCGCTCGCGTTCATCGTTTATTCAAGCCGAAGCTCTCGCCGCGATGCGGGCGGCTGGGTGACGAGACGTTCCGCTTAAATATTGATCCCGCGCGCGTGCTCGATCGAGCCTCGTAAAACGTGCATAATAACGTATCTACGTTAACGATTCGCGAATCTCTCGCACGGGAGTCCCCGCGCTGAGACGCGACGCCTAGACTGAGCTCAGCTCGCGAGGGTAGGCGAGCGCAGGCATGTTGGAGCCGCAAGACACGTGGCGTCGCGTCCTTGCGGACGTCCCCGACACAGTTCGACCGTCCATTCGCGACAGCGGTGGTCACCTCTCCGGGTTATCTAAGGCTACGTTATAAATACTTATATACATAACTATATATAAATATACATTAATATATATGCATATATATATACAAATATACATGGAGTAGTATATATATGTGTATATATTATAAATATAAATATATAAATACATGATTATATATATGCGTATATACATATGTATACATACATACACTGTATTGATGCAATAGGGCGTCAATTGTGCGAGTTGTATATACGCGCGATTGTATATGTGTTGCTTCCGTTTGTTTACGATGTGTATGCGTGCGACGTGTATGTGCGATAGAAAAAAAAAACGAAATTATAGAACGAAACAAATGCGAGGATGATGGAGTGTAAGTGTAATTTAGGAAGCGGGCCCGGCAGCGCCCCTCGCTGTGATATGAGAGGAGCAGCCTGCAATCACTAAACCAATGTACTTATATCTTGTATTATAGTATTATAATAATGATAATAAATTTATTATCGTTTACACGCATGAATGAAACGTATGCAGGAGGTACACAGCATGCGATGTATTGCGAATGTCTGCGAATGCCTCGGAATCAGTGAAATAATTAAAAAGAAATAACAGTACTATTGCTAATTAAACGTCCATCCTCCACACATCATCGGCGATGTTTGTGTTGTCGTTGTAAATATTCATTATTTAACGAAATTAAAATGATTAATTTTAACTTGATAAAATAAATATTAATATAACATTTAAATATTAATTATAACATTTATAATAAATATTATAAATGTTATAATATTTATTATTATAATTACGACAGTAAAGTTACAAAAACAATTGTAATAAATATTATAATAATAAATTGGGGTACTAAAAATTATTATAATATTTATTGTAATTTTTATTGGAATTGTTTGTATCCGCAGATGCACCGCCCATTAATTTATATGGATTATATACAATGTTATTCATTTTTGTGAAACAAAAAGAAATTATCATTTGGATTGGAGGAATGATAATGTCAGACGTTATTTAAAATTTTCGAAAACTTCTGACAAAGTCATTTTTTATTTTATTTTTCAATTTTACGAATGATTCGAAACAAATATTTGTTAATTTATACAAATATGAGAGAGACTATGACTATACCATTGGCTATGTTTTAATATATTTTTTTAAACGCGATTGTAATTATTAGAAAGTTAATTATATTCTAATAATAATTTATAGAAGAATTTTAAATATTAATCTTTTATCTGTGATTTTTTAGTAAATAACTTTAGTAAAAAAAACATGTCTATGTAAGTAAAATATACATTACTACGACATTCGACACATTTTAACGGCATAACATTTACAAAATCTTTTACATTATTGATTGCGCGTAATTCAGCTCTTTTATCAAACGTCAATTGAAAATAGCCAATAATGACTTGATACAATAGTATATAATCATTATTATCTATATCGTTATTTAATCAATTACTGAACGATCGAAGCATCGCCAATGAAACGCCGTATACCACACATTTACAACGTGCACTAATTTATAATTTATTTATTATTCGCTTTTTTCGCGAAGTTCCGATTCTGGTACCTATCGTCTATGTACATCTACCGTATCCACATAAAAAATGTAATTCTTTACATAAATAATACCAAATATTTAATAAAATCACATATGTAACGAAACAGATATTTTTTTTTCTTAGAAAAAACATGACAATATACGTTATATTGTCAACAACGGATATCCAACATTGCGAAAAAATATTATTTGACTCGGTAACACAAAAATTTACCGTAATTTTAAACTTACCCTCCGCATTTGCAGAAGCAATATTGAAACTCTCGCATGTAAATTTCACTTGATATAAAATTTGTAAACGAAATATTTTAAATACTTGCAGTGGTCAACGATAAAGAATTATATTATGTGAATTATTGAAAATGAATGACTGAATTTTTATACGTGCGGAGGAAACTATTTATGTAGGGTGAACTCTATTCGTCGAAAAGATTATTTATTGCCGCAACGCTAATTACTTTACTTCCGATTAACTTTCTTCGTAAATGTATAGCCACGGTACACTTAAACATTTTATAATCATCTCTGAAATTCGTGAAAGGTCTGCGTGCATGTTAATGATATCGTAATCAGTATGACTGGACACGAGATGAAGTTTTACGTGTAATCGATCCTACATGTATGTACATATTCACAAATTAATACTCGTGTAATACGGCTTCTATGTATCTTCTCCTTTTTAAGACGAAAAAGCCAACCTTACACGTAACACAGCGAATTACGTTACAGCGGTACGCATGCTACACGACGACACAACTAAAAATAAAGTGCGCGTGCAACTAGAAAAAGAAAACATATACGCACCTCCAGTGAACACACTTCGTCGATAGAACAATTCATCCGATTTCTAGTTAGAGAGAAAGATTAACAAGAGTTAGGGAAGATCCCGGAAGAACTCTCTTTCTCGTCGCGTAACGTTACCAAAAAAGACAGGAAAAAGCACACAAAAAATAAGAAAACAAAATATGTCACTCGAAGCGAAATTGTCGCTTCTTCTAGGTACGTCGCGTCCGCGAAAAATCAAAATCGCTGATAGCCGCTTGCTAATTTTACCAGTGCACAGTGTGTTCGTTCGTCTGCGGGAGGATGTGCCGAGAAACTTGCGAGTTCCGTTAGCCGTCGAGGTAGACTTGACTCGACCAAAGAAGAAAGAGCGATTGAACTTGATGCATCGAAGCATATCGACGTTTTGTACTTATTAAATCAGATTATATTTTTACGTTTTCGAAAAGGAGGGAGGCGTGCTGGAAAGAATGGAAAAATATATATATATATCACCGGATAATATTCGTCTTCGATGTGTAAGAGTAATCTTAATAGCGGCGGTGTAAATTTATTCGTATCGAGGAGAGAAGTGCAAGTTCGATGTGTGAACCGTTCAAACGTTTTACTGATTTAATAATCCCGATCTTTAACCAGCTGATTACCAATTGATAGTTGTTTTACGATGTCATAGATCATTTTCTATGGACTTGTACATTTCGCAAAAATACACAAATACGCAAATTTCCCGTAATAATTTCATAATGACAATCCAGAAGCGAGACGATCTTTCGAGAATTAGAAAATCTTCCGCCACTTATATTCGACGTGATAATTAACATGACATATAAAAAAAATTACAGATCTTTCTGTAGAAGAAAATGTAATATTTCTTTCTCCGTTTCGAGAAAGTATATCGAAGGATGACGACCCTTTTACGAGCGAAGCGCGAAGAAAACTGTATTGTAAATAGCGAATGAGTGGCGAATAAATGGTCGGATAAGTATAGCAAAGCGATTAGCGAACAGTCGATGTACATCGTAAGTGTATTACCAAAATTTTCGTAATTTAACGATTGATACGCATTTAAGGGGCGCGCACACACATGTACGCCGTATAAATATACTTTACATACGTGCGAATGAAACGTTGTATGACGCAGACGAAAAAAAAAATATCCCGGCGGCCATTTACCTGGCGTAATGTCCTGTGAAATTGTCCAAGAAAAGTATTGCTTGTACGATCTTAAGTTACTGTAAATATTGTATAATCCATGTATAAACACGACTGTATTAGATAAAAGACCTATCATTGTAGTTAAATACGTTACGAATCATTATAACTATATCACTTCAACAATAAACCATTATTATGACGATGAAACAGTGAGATTTAAATCAACGGGATTATTTATAAGCATAATGCTTCTTCTTTTATATAGAATTGATGGAATATTCAATTAAAAGTTACAATCTCGTAATGTTTTTTTTTTAATACGGAATCTCTTACCTTTTTTAATTTAATATATTATAATTTTACGGTTAATTATTAACTGCAGTTACATAAATTTAATTGGCTAATTCGTACTAATATTTTGATCTGAAGAATAATCAATACAAAAGAATGAAATGCAAAGTATATTCTTAAGAAGTCAATTATATAATAAACAAAAGAAGAGTTTACATTTCATCTTTTTATCTTCAATTTTCTTAATTATTTCTTCGTTTTTTGTTGCCAATTCTTCTTTAAACATTTACTACTCACTATCTTTTTAAATGATACTCTTTTAACCCTGACACATTCGAAAGTGGTAGGTCACATTCAAGGTGGAGAAATATGACGCCAAGTGTGTACCTGATAGGTTTAATCTACACGAGGTAATATCCCCGTCGGTACGCGAAATCTACAAAAGCTATTACTTTTCATTTGTCAACATCATGGTTCACAAATTTATCAACTACTGATAAAAGTACAGATATAATTAATATAGTAATATATTGTGATTTATTAATCACGTAAATATATTGAAGAATACTACATGTAATTTATAAAATTCAAAAAGAGCAAGAATCCTAATGCCTCAGATCTGTGTTAAGATATAAAGTTGATATGCGAAACAACTGTATATTGGAGAGCTTATCTATCTATCAAAGAATACATAACATAACTAATATACATCAAAACATATACATTGAAACACCAGAACCAATAACCAGTGTCGATGTATATTCCATTGACATTTGTCACATTCGATAATAACTTCATTATATTGTACTTTACTGTATGATAACACGCGATTATACTTTTCAGCGTCACTGCAGTTTGAAAATATCATTTTCTTTTTAGGATTAATAAAAAAGTTATATACCTATACTTTATAGCTATATACTGACAAGAAAATTGGATTTGTATAATATAATCGCGCTTATATATAATATATAACAGTATTGTTCATTAATATTAATTCTTTGATAGATAGATAAGCTCTCCAATATACAGTTGTTTCGCATATCAACTTTATGTCTTAACACAGATCTGAGGCATTGGAATTCTTGCTCTACTTGCAATTAACATCAATGTTATCAAATCGCTCATTGATTGGTCCGTTTATAATTGCAGACTTATCAGTCGTAGTTAATGAAACGATAACTTTTATGGATGCGATACTCGCAGTGGCGTTATATATACATACAAGGTCGAGATATACGTATATATGTGTTACATCCCAATGCGATCAGTTACACGCATAACTATAATTTTTTATTTTGTTTCTAGCAATTATAGAATGCAGTAGAGAAATTTATATGAAAAAGTATACAAGATCTTAATAAAGATCTTATATGATATAAGAATATAAGAACAATATAAGTATATAAAGAAAGAAATATAATTCATCTGTTCTATAATCCATATACAAAATTAATTAATCTATAAAATTAATTATGTATTATGAATTAATTAATTTTAAGATTCAACAATCATTTTGGATATTAAATTTCGTGAACTATATTTTGCAAAAAAAACGAATTTGATTGTAATTAACGGAAATTGCATCGACCAACAATCATTAACAAACGACGATAAATCGATATCAACAGAAATGAGATGCAGATAGTGAGACGTGATTGAATTTTCTCGATACACACGTTCAGAATTCAGTAGTCGAATACCTCGAATCGTCCGTAACTTCGAACTCGAACTTTACATCATTCAGAAGCTTTCAGACCTGTTCTAAGTTTCTTAATCTTAAATTATAAAAAAAAAAATTTTAGCTACTCGTATTTATCTCTTCTGTTTTTAATAATTTCGTAAATATTTAAGAGTGATGGAAGTGTTTAAGTGCCGTTTTATTACCGAACTTGTGTGCGATTCATGTAAAATCAACACGCGCACGGAAGCTTACGTTGCAAAAAATTACAGATTACCATGTAACTCAAAAAAAGTGATACGTCGCGTGGAAACATGGGAAAATGATATATTACATGATCTAAAACTCTGCAATATTCGAAATATACAGTTTATACGCCCCACGCGTCACATCACCTCCGCGACCAAGAACATAATTTCGTTCCGTTTTGGTGTGATTCTGGCAAATTGTGCATTGTACACTGGTCTAGCCGTCTCTCGTCGCCGCACGCCGAAGAAACGCGCGTGCTCCGCTATCGACCAGGAACCCTGGTCCTCCTCCACGTCTCGTCACTTCTCGCCCAGTCTCGGCCGGTCGCGGCGTCCGCACGCACTCTCGGTTAAATCCCAGCTCGCCGGGGCGCGGCAACGCCTGCCGAAGCATCCCCGAGGATCGACCGACGAACGTGTGCGTTTTTCACCCCGCGCGTCCTCCGATAAACAGACCGGAAATCGGCGCGAAGATGACGAGGGAGAAGCCGTCGGATCGGTAGCCCAAACGTCGATCTGTATATTCCCCCCGCCTCCCCAGAAGAAGACGAGGATCCTGGCTGATGTTTTTATCTTTATTCGCGTATCTCCGAGAGTGCGGATTCTGTACAATAAGTGTGGCCGAGGAAGATAATTGTCGACGATTTTACTTGGAGAAATAAGATATTAGGAGAGTGTAATAACGACGGTGCCTCGTCGCTGCAATTTGAAATTGCACTATAAGAAGTTTTTAGAGATTTTATCCGGGTGTTGTTATACTGAGAAAAAAAAGTATTCCTGAATATGCATCACGTTCGATCACTCCGCGTGCTTTATCCGCGAAATCATAGTGGATATCTAAAAACAGCTGTTTGAGAGTTTCATCTCTTCAAGTTCACATGCGCAAGGACGCAAGATTCGACCGAATGTACGTATATATCTTACTTCAGGTCCCGCGCCTGTTGACAATCTCCGATGTTATCTTATATATGATACTATAAGATTAACAAACGCAATTGCTCTAAAATCCTCGTTGTCTACAAGTTTATTTAATTTTCAAATCAGAATAGAAAAAAAAATAAAAAAAGATATTTACATAATAGGTAACTAAGTGATTTATTTATATATAAATAACTAGGTGAAACATCTAAAAAAATCTTTACGAAGATATTCTTCTATATTTGTACTAAAAAATCTAAGATTGGATTCATTATTATAACTAAAGGAAATAAGAAATCAAGTATTTATCTTACAATTTTTAATTTAGATAAAACATTTAAAAATAGTAAACAAAGTTTTATTTCTTATTATTTACAAATAATCTTATCAAGACAGGATTTATTTTAATGTAATTGTTTTCACTAAATAAATAACTTTTATAGAAGACTTTTTTGCTTTAACTTTTTGTTTTTAATAAATAGATAAATATTATATAATTAATTTAAAATTAAAATCAAATAAAAACTGAATTAAAAATTTAAAAATAAGAAATTAATTAGATTAAAATTATATGTTCAAGTATATTTAAAATCAAATTAAAAATATTAGATTTTATTGTATTTATTCATATTTTGTGATTTTTATTAAAAAGAAAGATCGATTCTATAAATTAATTCAAAAATTCGTAAATTTTTAATTAATTTATTTCATAAAGTATTTATATCCAGAAATATTAATAACTTTATCACTTATCACCGAGAAAGAAACATTTCTCTGCAAAGGAGTATCAACGTAACTAAACGGTGGATAATGTTTCAGGAATACAATCGATGGATGCACCTTCTCTGGAGATGTATACGTCAAGCATAACACACAACCAAATAGATCTAGGAAGAAAAAAATGAGCAAAACGCTTAGTGGGACGGAGAAGAGACAGAAGAGATAGTGCTGAGGCTCCGCTCTTTAAATTATATAGTATAGATGCGCCGCAATTGTTATCGTTGGGAAGAATTACGGTGGCACAAGTAATTACGGATTCCAGCCGCCCGATGGAACTCGAACAGGCCTGATTATTTGCGCGATCAGTCCTTTTTTTATTATATACATATCGGCGAAAAAGATGGTTCACAGGCTAGCGATCAACAGGTAGATACGAGGACCTAAAACCCAAGAAGTTCGATCGAACGGCATGTCGAGCGAACACAAATTAATTCGAACAATATAAACACGAGCCGACCGCGACGGCATCTCGGAAGTGCCAGCTTCGCTGCCGCCCGTGCAAAAGTTATCGCTTTAACGTATACGTGCCGAATCGAGAAATAGAAACAAATCGTGGCGATTAAACCGAAACGCCCCTTAAATGCAGTGTAGCGATATATTGTTATATATAATATGCCGGCAGAATGGCGCTCCGCAGTCAACGTTCCAGAAGTCTTCCAGGTCCGCGCGTGCACGCGGGGGCCGCTAGATTAAACGCGAAGAGCATCAGCGAGGGGCTTAGATCGCATAGTTTCAACAATCGCGCTCATAATTTCATAATCTGCCATAATCTCTCGTAATCGTTCCTACGATATATTCATGGACCACACGAACATATCGTCACTTCGTAGAAGAAACGTGAGTCTAATGACCGTTAAGAGAAGAGGGGAAACAACGAAAAAAGAGAGAGAGACACCTTTCGCCAATCCTCAGCTCATTTTAGATAGACAATCATTGAGAGAAAAGCATTCGCTTTTTCGATGCAAAAATAGACATGTTTGCGCATTTTGAGTTCTGGTGTGCGTGCTACACACTACGGGCTAACTCCTATATAAAACATTGCGCTATTAACGTTCGATGTATTTGTCGCGCTTTTTAATGCGAATTACAGTGTTCATGAGCTTTCGCAATGAGTAATCGTGTCTACGTGGAACGATATGAGAACGATATACATAAGGAAATAAAAAGAGACTCTTGATCTTTGCAAAGAGTGATGGAAAATAGAAGGACCAAGACTGCTCAATTTAATTCTATCTCTTAAAATGCCGTTCTTCGTGAGAAAAAAAAATTTCGACGCAGTAACGGCAAAGACATAGGCATAACAATATAATTAATAATATATTTCTTTTGTATTGGAACAAACGAGAGAAATACGGAGCCCTGCAAATTTAAATCCGCGAGTTCCAATTTAGGCTAGTTAGCGAGACAGATGTCTAGACCGAAAGTGCTATCGGTGTCCTGTTATCGCTGCCGTAGAAACAAACGCACTGGACATAATGTATATACTGATTGTGCAATTCTACCTTACACATACGAAAGTGCTTGATGCATGCAACCGCTCTGTTATGCGTGAACACCATTCTCTCGAGGAGGTAAAATAAACCTTTTGTTTCTTTCTTCTCTCCCCCTCCCCCAAAAAAGCACATTAATTCTTCTAATATACGTGCATGCTCTATGCGCAATTATTTTCTTTCATTGTGAACAGTTATTGGATCTTAGCAGTATTATACTCTTCTTTATGTATGTCGATCTAGTAAAATAATATATTATTCAAGACACTTCTTTTTAACACTGCAGGGCAACCATCAGAATATTCATTAATTTTTGTATAAAACAAAGAAATATATATACACTAAAGACAAATTTTTAATAAATATTCGCTCTTTGCGCATTTTAATCAAGTATAATTATATGCAGTGAATGTTGAGCTTCATAGACGTTGATTTCACTCGTTTGTTATAATAAGTACAATTCAAAGTTTTAGTTTATTTGTTGTCTCAAAATTCAATTATTAACTACAAATGAGAAGCATTTATTAACGATATTTTTATTACTTGCAAATTTTTAATTGTAGTGCATGTCTATAGCAAATTATAAGTTATAATGTCTAATTTTGTGATACTTATTAATCTTTTAATTAGTCGGGCTATTTTCAATACAACTTACGAGAGAGAGAGAGAGAGAGGGAGAAAGAGAGAGAAAGCTCTTCTTGATTTTGAATGTAAATTTCAATCACTCGAAAAAATATTGAAGTAAATCGTATAACAAAATCGATCTTCTTATATAGAAAGCTTTAGAAGCCGATTTAATTTTATCTTATCATTTATAACTTATTGTTAATACATTGATGCACATTACCATGCACATATCAGGTAGCTTTAAATGAGCTTCAACGTATATACTAAAAAAAAAACGCTTTTCTTTAACAGGCACTGTTTCGCGGCGGCAAAAAAGCTGTTGACGATGAGTGTGAATCTACCACGGCATTAATTAAAACTAAAATACAAAAAGGAGGTTCGCGACTACGAAGATGGCTAATCGCGCTATTAGTTTTTCTACTAACGTCGCTTCTCATTATCAACAGCTACAATACCGGTCAATTTCGGATCATCCGATTCGGAGCAATGGCTAAACCGACTGCTCAAGATGTAATATCGCGTAAGTATTAGATCATTATCAATCACGTGTTTGATTTTTTCGTGCAAGGCTAATTCAAATACAAATGAGTGTGTGTCGTGGCAAGAAATAATATCAACGTACAAGTATATACAAGCAACAACCACTAAGAAGTTTTTGCAACTGTTAAATAAAATAATATTTTACAATTGCAAAACCAACTGGGGTATAAAATGCTATCAAAGCTGTGCATATGTAAGTGTCATAGAATTTTCTGCGACGGTCGTAAAGACGTAAAATATAGCGCACAAAAACCACATATATCAGATCATTTGCGCATAGATAGTTATATTATTATTGTAAATTGTTATAAAACTAGTACATACTTTTTGTAGCGCTGACAATAATGCGTGCTTATATAATTAATGCAAATAATGTTTAAACAAAAACAAGATATTCGAAAGTATATTCTTTGATCAATTTAAAGAAAAATGGATTTTTTCTTAGCAGAAACTTCGATATATCAATGTTTTTAAAATGCAAATGATTGAAAAGAAACATAAAAACTAAAGATACTCTAAAGATACAAAAGTGAATAATAAAACCTCATATTTAATTCAAATTGCTCAAATTCTTTTACTTAATTTCAAATCACTGTTATTTTAACAAAATCTTAATTTAAATCTAATTACTAAGTAATAAATCATTAAAAAATCAATCATGTAAAAATGATTTAAATTTTATATTGCTCAAATCTTTCTTGATAAACTGTAGCAGCGAAAATCTTGTTTAGATTTAAATCATTTTCGTATATTTCCACGTCAATTTTAATTACTAATTCGTAATTTTACAGAGGAATATGTCTCGACAGCGTCAAACGTATACATGCCAACAGGCAATGGTGGCTTTCTAGTTCGCAACAAAGGATGTCGATTACCAGCGATGGATCCCTTCGATCCTGCTGTTCGACGTTTCATAACAAAAGACGTGTTCGAATGCGAATATGGAAGTTTTCCACCATTGATTGAATCGAACAATACCGCGCTATTCATTAACCCAGTTGCGTGGAACGAATTCCACAACAGTCCGGGCGGGCCGTTAAGTTGCTGCTGGCGACCATTTTGGCGAACAAAAGATAATGACAATGCTGTTACGTTAGTATTGTCAACAATTAAAAATTAAAATATAATCATATGTAATATATGCATAAATTATATGTATAAGTGGTGTGTTCCACAAATACCTTTTAATTAGATAATGAACGTTTGCAGGTTTGACACGAATTGCTATCCTTTCCAAGATTCCTGCACTATAAATACCGAATTCGTAAAGGTTGAATGTTACCAAAACAACGAAGTGGTATACAAGGATTATTACGCTTTCCTACCACGTAAGCCTGAGATAGAGGAAAGATGCAGGCAGGCGCTGAGAGTGGACACGATCGCCGACGATCGTCTCAGCGTTCTCGTCGTCGGGCTCGACTCGGTCTCCAGAATGAACTTCCACAGGATGATGCCGAAGACCGTGAGGTCGCTTCAATCCCTCGGTGCCGCGGAGATGTTGGGCTACACCAAGGTCGCCGATAACACATACCCGAACCTCGTCCCGGTGCTGAGCGGCCTGAATCAGGACGAGTTCCGGGACGCGTGCTGGCAGACGCCCAACAAAACTTTCGACGAATGTCCGCTCCTGTGGAAGGAATTCAGCGCCGCTGGTTACCGCACGGTGTTCGGCGAGGACGCCTACAGCATGACCACGTTCAATTATCTGAAACCGGGATTCCGCGAGCCACCGACGGATTATTATTTGAGACCGTACTGCATCGCCGCCGAGAGCGACGTCGGCAACACCCACAAGCTGAACGCCAATCTGTGCATCGGCACCAGGAAGACCTTCGATTGCATGCTGGATTACACTCGCAAAACGGCGATCGAATTCTCCTCGGAGCTCTACTTCGCCTTCATCTGGCAGGCGAGTCTCACCCACGATTACTTCACGTATCCTCAGCTGGGCGACGACTCCTACCACGAGTTCATCGAGTACGCGTCGCGCGATGGTCTGCTGAATCGCACGGCGTTGATCGTGATGAGCGACCACGGTATGCGATGGGGTGACTTCCGGCAAACGTATCAGGGAAAGATCGAGGACAGTCTGCCCTTCGTCTTCATCGTGCTGCCGAGATGGTGGCGCGAGAAGTTTCCTCTGGCCTGGGGCAATCTTCGAAGAAACAGCCACAGCCTCACGACGCCCTTTGACCTTCACGAGACGATGGTGGATCTGCTGAACCCGCATCGTCTGCGCGAGTCGTATCTCAAGAGGCGTATCAAGGTCCAGGCCGCGTCTCTCGTCCCGCGTGGCATCAGTTGGTTCCTGCCGGTGCCGGACTTTCGCACCTGCGACATGGCGCACATCGCGGATCACTGGTGCATGTGTCACACCAGCAACACGGTCTCGTGGAACGACACCGGCCTGCAGGACAGCGTGTCGTTCCTCGTCAAAGAGCTGAACGACATGTTGAATAGGTATCCCATGTGCGCGACTTTGAGCTTGAAGATGATCAAGGACGCGAAGGTCTGGCTGGATAAGACGGACGGCGCGATGCTGACGGATTACACGGTGGTCATACAGACCACGCCGGGTGACGCGATCTTCGAGGGTACGGTACGCTACAAAGCGGACGACAATAGCCGCAAGTTGGCCGGGTCGGTCAGCAGGCTGAACGCCTACGGCACCCAGAGTGCCTGCGTTGACGAGTTCAACATGCGTCTGTATTGTTACTGTCTTTAGGCCAGAGATGTGCGAATCAAGAATTTTTTTTCATGTCGAATCGAATCGTTGAAATGTAATTTTTAATTAACAATATAAAATATAAGTATTATTAGATTGAATTTTAACACGTAGATAATAAGAGAATATTTTGATGTGGAAAAAGAATTTTAATTATATAAATATAAATTCTTTTTAAAGAAAGTATATTTAAATATTTAATGTAAAACTAATATAAAATATACTTTATTTAATGCCAGTAACTGAAACAATTAGACGAAAGATCATAGATAAATTATTAAAATATTCTAATGTAATATCCAATAACATTATCCAATTACATGCATAGAAATTAAAATAAAATAATATAGTTTATTTTATTATCAATACTCATAGCTTACTATTTTCTTACGAATATTCAAACTTTTGCTTACAATTTGATAGGGTCATGTCACAGAGCATGCCAAAAATTAGAAATGAACTTTTTAACTGCTATTTACAATTAGCTGCTCAGTGAGCGGTTATAATATTGACTGCATTCACTGAATGCACCTATTAACATAATTGTACTTCTGCTTATTAACGGGAAATATGATTTTTATAATGATTCGTATTCAATTCATCTAGCGAAATTTTTGAATAATTCGGATTCGAATCATATTAGACATCTTATCCGATTCGATTTGATTCATATTCGAATAGTTCGCACATCTCTACTTTAGGCACGACATATCCGATGGACTGCTCGAGTGATTAACTTTTTGTATCTGATAATATAATTTAAGTCGAAGCCTGGAGCAACTTATCCAGACAACGTGCATGTTTAAAAGACGTCCTCGAAATGCTCCGATGAGGACTCTTTCAGACAGGCGTTTTGCCCGGGAAGAGATTCCCCGGAGCTGAAATTCGGTTCGATTAGATTCGATTAGTCGGATTCAGAAGAACCGTCACAATGTTGAACTGTTTTGACAAATTCTATATTTCGATTTCGTAGAATGTTGCCACTTCCATCTTATTTCCGAATGAAAACGGGCAATGTTTTTATATACAAACGGTCAAATAAAACGGCTTGATAGGTGGCATCGAGCATGATCGCGCAAATCTATATTCTCGAGAATATCGTGTTTATGGAGCCTTTATCGTATATGAACATAATTGCATAACTTAATATTTATTTATACATATATTCTTCCATATATAGCTCATTGAATAATTTAACCAGGCAATCATAGAGATATTTACGAGCATTAAGAGGCAGTTTACCTTGCGCGCTTGAGATTTTTGAGATTTTTTTTTTTTTAAGAAACAACTATAAATCGCGCCATTGCGCGCGATTCTGAACTTTTACATTTATTAGTGTTTTAGAAATGTCTAAATTTTTATAGGTCATAAAAATAATTATTTTTGTTGTTATACAATGTTGTCACATTACAAAAAAAATATCCTGTCTTCCTGGCGAAAGCGATAGCAATTATTAACATAAATTATTTGGAATAAAAAATTCAAACATTTTAGTTTTTTTATTAGTTTGTCTATGGAATAAACTAGAATCGTTGAAATCACATTATGAAAATAGCGGCAATTGAAATTAAGTCAAAGAAAAAATTAAAAAATACAATACTTCCACAAAAGTTGCGACTTCAATACCTCTTCTAAGCTAGCAGGACCAAATCGGCAGAATCAAACCGGACCTATCAGAATATTTAGTACCCATTTTGTACTAATTTGTATCACTAATAACAATTTTGTATCCCGTGCCATTTCGGAGAAATCGTGGCGGTATGTCAAACGTAGTGCACTGGCATTGCGTTTCAGTTTCAAGCATACCCGGCGCCGGGGCTCGACTCGCAGCGGTGGCGGGAATCGCGTCCGCTTCTCCCACGTTGCAAGGCCGGCCAACTTCGACACCCCGGCTAAAGTGAAAGATAATCGCATGCTTCAATGAGCTTGGAACTCTTAAGGAGGGTCGTTCAACGCCAACACGTGAGATTCGTGAGATAACTATAATATGTCCATAAACCTTTTATCCTTTCTGCCATAATTCACAAAAGGTAATAAGCGATTCACAAAGCGTAACAAATAATGTTCACATGATAATTTTAAATGCCACAATCTACTTTACACTAATCTACTTTAAAATAAATATTAACTCATTACGCGTCATTAATCCATTTGTCATAAGTTTCTCTTTTCTCTCATGTGTAAAATATATATTCTTAAAATAGTTACTGTTGGTGACGTACAACAATTCTTTTGATATAACATACTGTTCTTCTCCATAAATTTCACCGATTTCCCATCCTTAGACTCAAATTCAACGGTCGAGTCTTCAAAACGTTTCACCCCTTTAAATACTACTGTGGATGATTGTAAATTCATACGTACAGTTTTATTTATTAGATCGTGAAAAATTTCGAACTTGCAATCTATTATAAGCATATCTGTAAAATGATACTGAAACATAGATGTCGAGATTCTAATTAACTGATATATCATCCAAAGTAGAATTTAATAATAAAGCTGATTCAGGGGGATACATCATAGTAGTGGTACATGAACGCTAAATGTTTTACTAGTACATATATAAAATTCATTATACTTATTTGCAAACCAGTTTGACGCGTAACATTCATTTGAATCATATATTGATCTGTTTCTGGAAACGATGGAGACTTTATCGTATCCATGATCTTAGAAAGTATAGTGTACAAATCGCGACAACTGACTTATTTTATATACATTTTACATTAGTGATATATATTAGCGATATTTAGATCCTGATAAAAATATGTACACGGAAAGAACAATTTTGCTGAAGTAGGTATCTAAAAACAAAACAAGTAACTTCCGTCGCCAGTAAATAATTCAAAACAACAGTCGTTTTGGTTCGACCCAACTGGCCAAATTATTATTATATGTAAAAGTATTAATTTGGCCAGTTGGGTCGAACCAAAACGACTGTAGGTATCTAAAAATTTAGCTAGATACAGATCTGAAAATAATTTTGTTGCACCATCAAAATAATTATAGTAAGTCGCTGAAATATGATGATGCTGTAAAAAATTTTGACATTTTAGTAATCAGTTTAAGTGTTCTACATAATTATTTTGATGATCCAACAAAATTACTTTCAGATCTGTATTCAGCTAAATTTTTAGACATTCAGCAAAACCATTCTTTCCGTGTGCTGCATATATACGGTTTTTAAAATAAAAATATGCATATTATATCGATTTCTTCCTTGGTATGCAACATCGAGAATGCAGCAGCGCAGTGCTGCTTGTTAACCCTAGATATACACAGTGAAGTCTCCAAGATCCCAGCCCAACTTCCTTTTTTCGCGTTTCATAGTTCCGAGCATTTAAATACGTTTTGACAAGAGTTCCAGCTATTTACTATTTTTAAACAATTTTTTAATCTGACCGCCAGCACCTCATCTACGAGAAATACGAGGTGCTGACAATTCCGATCGTTTTCTTCAGAGTTCTTTGGAACTCTTGTCAAAACGTATTTAAATGCTCGGAACTATGTGAGAACTGCCGAGAACTTTGAAGAAAACGATCGGAATTGTCAGCACCCCGTATTTCTCGTAGATGAGGTGCTGGCGGTCAGATTAAAAAATTGTTTAAAAATAGTAAATAGCTGGAACTCTTGTCAAAACGTATTTAAATGCTCGGAACTATGTGAGAACTGCCGGGAACTCTGAAGAAAACGATCGGAATTGTCAGCACCCCGTATTTCTCGTAGATGAAATGCTGGCGGTCGAATTAAAAAATTGTTTAAAAATAGTAAATAGCTGAAACTCTTGTCAAAACATATTTAAATGCTCGGAACTATGTGAGAACTGCCGAGAACTCTGAAGAAAGCGATCAGAATTGTCAGCACCCCGTATTTCTCGTAGATGAGGTGGTGGCGGTCAGATTAAAAAATTGTTTAAAAATAGTAAATAGCTGGAACTCTTGTCAAAACGTATTTAAATGCTCGGAACTATGTGAGAACTGCCGAGAACTCTGAAGAAAACGATCAGAATTGTCAGCACCCCGTATTTCTCGTAGATGAAGTGCTGGCGGTCAGATTAAAAAATTGTTTAAAAATAGTAAATAGCTGGAACTCTTGTCAAAACGTATTTAAATGCTCGGAACTATGTGAGAACTGCCGGGAACTCTGAAGAAAACGATCGGAATTGTCAGCACCCCGTATTTCTCGTAGATGAGATGCTGGCGGTCGAATTAAAAAATTGTTTAAAAATAGTAAATAGCTGAAACTCTTGTCAAAACATATTTAATGCTCGGAACTATGTGAGAACTGCCGGGAACTCTGAAGAAAACGATCAGAATTGTCAGCACCCCGTATTTCTCGTAGATGAGAGTGCTGGCGTTAAAAATGAACTATTGTTTAAAATTTCGAACGAGCCGAGAACTTGTCGCAGAAGCATAGCATATCACTCTAGTACGAGTGATATGCTGATAACAATGGTTAATAATTATTTAAAGGTAGTCAGTGGTCAGAACTGTACGGAACTATCGTCAGGGGGTTCAGAACTATTGTTTAAAATTTCGAACGAGCCGAGAACTTGTCGCAGAAGCATAGCATATCACTCTAGTACGAGTGATATGCTGATAACAATGGTTAATAATTATTTAAAGGTAGTCAGTGGACAGAACTGTACGGAACTATCGTCAGGGAGTTGAGAACTGTTGTTTAAAATCTCGAACGAGCCGAGTACTAGTCGCAGAAGCATAGCATATCACTCTAGTACGAGTGATATGCTGATAATAATTGTTAATAATTATTTAAAGGTAGTCAGTGGTCAGAACTGTACGGAACTATCGTCAGGGGGTTCAGAACTATTGTTTAAAATTTCGAACGAGCCGAGAACTTGTCGCAGAAGCATAGCATATCACTCTAGTACGAGTGATATGCTGATAACAATGGTTAATAATTATTTAAAGGTAGTCAGTGGTCAGAACTGTACGGAACTATCGTCAGGGGGTTCAGAACTATTGTTTAAAATTTCGAACGAGCCGAGAACTTGTCGTAGAAGCATAGCATATCACTCTAGTACGAGTGATATGCTGATAATAATTGTTAATAATTATTTAAAGGTAGCCAGTGGTCAGAACTGTACGGAACTATCGTCAGGGGGTTCAGAACTATTGTTTAAAATTTCGAACGAGCCGAGAACTTGTCGTAGAAGCATAGCATATCACTCTAGTACGAGTGATATGCTGATAATAATTGTTAATAATTATTTAAAGGTAGTCAGTGGTCAGAACTGTACGGAACTATCGTCAGGGGGTTCAGAACTATTGTTTAAAATTTCGAACGAGCCGAGAACTTGTCGCAGAAGCATAGCATATCACTCTAGTACGAGTGATATGCTGATAACAATGGTTAATAATTATTTAAAGGTAGTCAGTGGTCAGAACTGTACGGAACTATCGTCAGGGGGTTCAGAACTATTGTTT